>NC_080723.1:6785000-7007500 GCF_019097595.1 Hemibagrus wyckioides | reverse complement strand
ATGAAAAATTTTCCTGTGTTTCCTAAGAGAAAGTCTCAGAAATCTTTAAATCCTTAATCCTTAAAGCTTTGGCAGTTACAAAATTGTGTAGCTTTATTTTACTTTCATTGGCAAAATCATTAATTCTCTGCATTTTTTTTACATTGATATTCTTGCTTTTCTGTAATTGTTTGGTTTCATTTCCACTCATATGATCATGTTTATCTCTTCAATTATAATAGAGATCTAGTGAAGACAATTCTGTCTCAGGCATACCTGTTCAACTTATTCATTATAAATAACTTTGATATAAAATAGCATATTAAATGTATTATTAAGGCTGATTAATTCTGTGGTATTTATTTTTGTGAAATGTTTGCCTTTTATCCATTTACAAGTTGTTAATCATTATATTTTTACATCATTCTAGGGTCTGTCATGTATAACCAAACTGATGAAGCTGGATGGTGCTTCATTGCTATTTGTGAATCAGGGTGCAATGTTTTCAAGAAATCTGAGCCATGCGTCTTTACTACTCCTACACCATACACTCCATCAGCCTCTACAACCACCTCCACTCCTCTTCAGAAAGGCTGCAAATTCCTTGATCCACCAAGAAAGGTACTTTGGAATTATTGCATTAATTCCAACACAACTTTATCCAATGTTTAAGGCAAAAGTATATGTTTGTAAGTAAAATGACACTACAGGCTATAACAATGAACAAGAGTCTCATACCATTACATATGGCTGTATCCTTGTAGGCCAATCAGTTATTATCAGCTTCATATTTTATAGATATATGGTAAATATACAGACAAATAAATTTGACACAGGCTGTTTTCTTTCTCATGTCGAAATGCACAAATATGATTAAAACACATGCACTGTAATCACACTTTAATCAGGTAATGAAAAAATCAGTATAGCAATAAGATTATTCTCCAAACATGCACTGAAATCATAAAGCCATCACAAGGTTGACACCAGGCTCACTGCTACACATACATTTGTTAGTTTAATTCTCTGCAGGTATGCAATACTTACCACACACCTTCCACCCTCCGGTCACAAACTGGTGCTCGAGAATGCCACCAGTTCCACACAGGCATATTGTTCATATAAATGATATGCACAAAAAGTAATGAAATGAGACACAAATCTGCTATTACACACGTGGACAAAATTGTTGGTACACTTCCATTAAAGAGAGAAAAACCCACAATGGTCACTGAAATAACTTGAATAACATCACAGGTGTCTTCAAACTTGTAGTTAGTCATTCTGCCTGTCTAAAGGGTGAAAAGTAGTCATTGTGCTGTTTGGCATCGTGGTGTGCACCACACTGAACATGGATCACAGAAAGTGAAGAGAGAGTTGTCTCAGGAGATTAGAAGGAAAATTATAGACAAGCACGTTACAGGTAAAGGCTATAAGACCATCTCCAAGCAGCTTGATGTTCCTGTGACCACAGTTGCACATATTAATCAGAAGTTTAAGGTCCACAGGACTGTAGCCAACCTCCCTGGATGTGGCCACAAGAAGAAAATTGATGACAAATTAAAAAGGCAGAGAATATGAATGGTAACCAAAGAGATCAGAGCAACTCCCAAAGAGATTAGAGGTGGACTTCAAGGTCAAGGTACATTCGTGTCAGATCATACCGTCTGTCGCTGCTTGAGCCTGAGGGGAAGACGGCCAAGGAGGACTCCACTGTTGAAAGCAAATCATAAAAAATGGCAAGTCACATCAGTTCCATGTTCACAGACGGAAAAACGAAGCATACAAAGAAAAAAACTACTGTTGAACATGGAGGCCGCTCAGTTATTTTCTGGGGCTATTTTGCTGCATCTGGCACAGGGTGTTTTAAATCTGTGCAGGGTACAATAAAATCTCAAGACTATCAAGGCATTCTGGAGCAAAACATGCTGTCCGGTGTCAGAAAGCTTGTTCTCAGTCACAGGTCATAGGTCCTCCAACAGGATAATGACTAAAAACAGACATCTAAAAACACCCAAGAATGGCTAAGAACAAAACATTGAACTATTCTGATGCGGCCTTCTATGAGCCCTGATCTAAATCCTATTGAATATCTGTGGAAAGAGCTGACTTATTCAGTCTGGTGAAGGCTTCAAACCTGGGACAGCTGGAGCAGTTTGCTCATAAGGTGTGGGCCAAAATATCTGTTGATAGGTGCAGAAGTCTCATTGAGAGTTAAATAAACCGTGTGATTACCTCAAAAGATTTTGTGCAACAAAATTTTAATTGAAGGGTACCATCATGTTTGTCCAGGACAGTTTCATTAGTTTTCTGTTGAAATCAAAAACAATGTCTGATTTTCATTAGTCAATTTTCAGTAAATTTTTTATTTATTATTACTTTTGTCAGTTTCAAGTTATTTCAGTGACCATTGTGGGTTTTTCTCTCTTTAATGGTAGATTACCAGCAATTTTGTCCATGTGTGTATATCTATTGTATGTCTTTGCCTTCTTTATCTTTTTTGTTCTGACTTATCATTAATAGAATGGAGAAACCTGGAGGAACAAGTGTTTTGAAGAAACATGCCAGAATGGCTCTGTTATCTCCACACCTCTGCAATGTCTTAAATCAGATCCTACAGTTCCAGTATGTGAAAATAATATACCTCCTGTTAAGGTCTACGATGAGACCGGATGTTGTTATCATTATGAATGTCAATGTGAGTTTAATCTATTTTTAGTCTTTCTTGACGTCTTACTCGTCATTGCACATTAATTACTGTAACCTCTCATTTTTTTATGTAAATTTATTGTGCACCACTTTAAATTGAAGTAAACTCTTGTTGTTCAAAATTGCAGGCAGATGTACTGGTTGGGGAGATCCACATTATGTCTCTTTTGATGGGACATATTATGCTTTCCAAGGAAACTGCACATATGTTTTAGTCCAGGAAATCATCAAGAAGTACAATTTCTCTGTCCACATCAAGAACTATATGTGTGACTTCAAATATGCACTGGCTTGTCCTGAGTATTTGACTGTATACTATAAATCATATCAAATTGAACTGAAACAGACAAGAAACCCAACTGTGAATACAGTGAGTGCACAGCGGTTAAATCTTAACAAAAAGAAACAGGTTACATATGCAGCAAGTATAGAAACCTTTAGAGATATCAGGAGACTATGCTATGTTCATGTATGCTGAATGAATATCTTTGAAATATTAACATACAAAATATGAGGACATTTCCTGTCAAATATAAACACAGGCTTTTAAGTATTTAGAAATAAAACAAATATCATGAGATAATCATGATCACGAGAAACAATGTGTAATGAATTCAAATTATATTGTCTTAGTTCATTGCTGGGTTTAGTAATAGCTACTATTTTATTATTGAAGATAACATTCAATAATTGGGCCTTTCCAATCTAGTGTATTTCTAAGTCTGAAAAGTGTTTATTTATCATTATTTTGGTGTTCTTTAGAAACATCATTTCCCTAAAGCTTTATGATTATGTTTGTTTAATAACTTTTTGGCCAGAATTGTACAATTATTACATATATATCACCTAAAATAATTTCTTTGTGTTAGGTATATGTCAACAATAAGAAGGTGACCCCAGTTTACACTAATGCAGACTTCACCATAACCACAACTGGTATTGCAATGACTCTAGATATTCCTGCTATCCAAGCTCAGGTTATCTTCAAAGGCATGAACTTTTTAGTCAGCCTTCCATTTTCTCGATTTCACAATAACACAGAAGGACAGTGTGGTAAGTGAACCTACATCTCTGCACACATAATATGCACAACATAATTTCTGTCAGAACGCTGCTGTAAATGATGTGATATAATAGTAGTTTGTTAAGTCACTATACTGTAAGTCTCTTTATTTGATTTAGTCCTGTTGTCATTTTTAACAGACTGATTATATTTTTACTATGTTTCTTAAAGGCAACTGTGACAACAACAGATCGAATGACTGCAGACTCCCTAATGGAAAAGTAATCCAGTCATGTGAGGAAATGGCTCCTAAATGGCAAGTGAATAAAACAGTTTGCCCAACTCCCCAACCTCCCCCAAAAACAACCGTGAAACCATGTCAACCAGCCATCTGCAAAATCATCTTCAGCAAGTAAATCACATTCTGTTATATATACAGCATTGTCTAAAAGTTCACTACAAATGCATTGCTTTATCACTTTTGAGAAACTAGCACTTTTCATGCTACTCACTAAATGATGTGTGTTCATTTAGGTCATAGCACTATCATTTTAATTCTTATTATACCATTCAGTGCCCCTTCCAAATCCAGTAAATATGACATTTTTCCAGTCATCCTGGAAGAGAGCTCCACTTTTATTTTGTCTGAATATATAGTGAAGATTGTTGTAATCCTGCTTAATAAATATGTCAAAACTTTGTACTTTCAATTTGTCTTTATTTACAGAGCATTTGAACAGTGCCACAAAGTCATTGACCCAGAAAACTTCTACAAGGCATGTGTATATGATGTGTGCAACATGAAGAATGCCACTGGTTGCTTCAGCCTGGAGGGTTATGCTCAAATGTGTGCTGAGGAATCTGTATGTGTGGACTGGAGGAACTTAACTAATGGACAATGCCGTAAGAAATAGAAAAGACACATGTCATTAAAAACTGATTTCCAGGTTGATACTGATTGTTTCTATTTCTTCCTGATAGCACATGACTGTCCCAAACATAAAGTTTACTTGCCATGTGGGCCGAAGACGGAAAAATCCTGCAATTCAGGGTAGAGAACTCATGACAATATTCAGATCATCACACAGAATTATTTCAGTTGTAGTTTTTGACTCTATTGTCAATAATAACTGTCCAATATTTTTCATTTTTTCTTTTCTGGAACTTTTCCAGGTACAATGAAATGTTTATAAATTGTGAGTCTCGTGTGTGTCGTGATCATTTCCGAGAAGGATGCTACTGCCCTAATGGCACCACCCTCCTTGACACTACTTCGGATGTATGCACAAAGTTCTGTGGTAGGCAAATGTATTGTTTATTCCAAGTATTGCTTTATAATTAATATTAATATGCGTATATAATATATATATATCATTTCTGTGTCTTAGGTTGTATAGGTTCTGATGGACAGCCCAAGCAGGTAAGACAGCTTTCTGATGTGTTGGCCTACTAATCATCAGACACGAGGGATTCCTTGCCTTCTTCAGTTAAACCTGATTTTTATGTTCTGGAATTGTGATATTTAGGTATAATCTTGTTCTAGTAACAGGCCCAATGAAACCGTTCTAGAAGAATTACCAAACAGCATGAAAAATCATCAACAATAAACACATTATTTGATATTTTGATATTTGAATTCAGTTACTCAATATGAATTTTGTATTTATAAAACTGTAATAGAAATGCAACATTGCAATTTAGTTTTATTTATCTGAAATCCTATTATAATTATGCAATATCACATGCATAAGCAAGAGTGCTGTTGCACTGAACATGGGCCCTTGACTGAGTGCCACAGGCAATCATAGCCATGCCGATATTCAGTAGAACTGCAATCTTGCTTGTGCTATGTTGCTTGAGTAGAAGAGGATACTAGATAAGATGTAAGATGTAAGATATTTTAGATAAGATGTAAGATGTAAGATTTTGCAGTGTTGTTCACACACTGCCAGTTACAAATACATCAAGTAAAGTATTTCAAGAAACACAAGTATGCATTCTCTCATGTATCTGCAGCCAGGGGATAAATGGCGATCAGAATGTAAAGAATGTACATGCAGTAAAAATTCCATGGGTCCATTGTGTGAACCAGTTCAATGTCCAAACCCAGAGCCCTGTACAAAAGCAGGCTATGAGCTTGAGATTGTGGACTGCTGTCCAAAGTGTGGTGAGTGAGCATTACTTCACTATATTCACTATATTATTTCACTATATTATTTTTCAATATAAAAAGTATGTCTAAGACGTTTTATCGATTAGAATTAAATATAAAGGAATATAAAGGAAACAACATAAAATAATTTGCTTCATACCACAGATCTTTGGAATTGCTGAATCCAGTCAGAACAGAACAGCTACCTTTTTATGCTGGTATATTCCCTGATCATTCTCTCTCTCTCTCTCTCTCTCTCTCTCTCTCTCTCTCTCTCTCTCCTCTATCTTTCTCAGTGTGCAAACCTAGGTTGTGTCCTACACACATGATAAAATGCCCAGTTGGATTTGAGATAGTACAAAACAGGACAGATAATGACTGTTGCATAACATTCTACTGTGGTAAGCTTTAATATTACCTTTACTTTATGTTATATAGTCTTATATATATGTATATATATAGCCTGTCGAAAAATGTTCGCCTGTTCACAGATTGTTTAATGATTTTCTTGTTTTTTTTCCTACCAGAACCCAAGAATGTGTGTGTCTTCCATGAAAATGTCTATTTGGTAAGATTTATTATTTATATTTTAATTATTATGTTATTAATATTGTGCTGCATTGCACTACTTACTATGCTTGTGAATCATGTTTGCTGTGTTTTTAGTTGTACAGTGCTATAGTGCTTACATGGTGCTATAATTTTTGTATAATACTGTTTATACTGTATTCATTAGCCGTACTTTAATGTGAGAATATTTCATGGCAGAGAATTAATTCATGTTCTCAGTGAAATATAATTAGAAGAAGATTTCAAAATGTGAGGAGACTGTATAGTGGACATAATGTTAACAAAGTTTTTACTTTATAGCCTGGTGAGAAAGTTCCAACAGGATCCTGTGAAGACTGTGTTTGTGGTTTAACTGTGAACTCAAGCAGTAAACTTCTTAAAA
Source organism: Hemibagrus wyckioides (assembly GCF_019097595.1). Classification (NCBI taxonomy): domain Eukaryota; kingdom Metazoa; phylum Chordata; class Actinopteri; order Siluriformes; family Bagridae; genus Hemibagrus; species Hemibagrus wyckioides. Next base: position 7,000,705 of record NC_080723.1, on the reverse strand, counting down.
CAGAATGCACTCCTATGGCCTGCAACACAACCTGCCCTATGGTAGTAATGCCTTTAATCTGCAGTTGACATTACATAATCAAGACAAAACACTCACTAGAACATCAACCACCATGTTTCAGTGGCTTATGTGAAACATACATTTAGGCTACAAACCTGCAGCAGTTGATTAAATGTTAGTTTATTGTCTAATCAACATGGGAAAATATTATTGTAATTCATATTGATGTTGTTGGTAATATTAACACATTTACACATTTATTCTAAGATAAACATTGGAACGTTTTATTAATTCTAGAGATAATCAAGAACTATGGTACATGATATTTGGTTAGTCATGTCAAAAATGTTTGAAATATGTTATTCACTATTTTAGAATATAATCAGCATATGTACACTAACCTGAAAATAATCCTATGTGCAACCAATAATTACTTGATGGATTAAAGGTTACTATTAATGTTTTATAGGGCTTTTCCTATCAAGCTGTACCTGGGAAGTGCTGTGGAAATTGTGTACAAAAACAGTGTGTATACGAAGACCCAGATCAATCCAATAGAATAACCACAGCTGAGGTACAGACAATATTATACACAAATTAATGTTAATTATGATTCTTGGTTCTGGATTGGTTCCTCCTTGTCAGTGTCCCATTCTCTCTGATTTTTTTTTTTTATCAGGTTGGACAAAACTGGACTCATCCAAGTAAACCATGTGTGACTTTCAACTGCACTAAAGTCAACAATGTGTTTGTCTTGGTGAAGATACCACCTTCATGTCCTGAGTATAATCCACAAGACTGCGGTCCTGTATGTTCATCACTTGTGGCTAATCTTACCCTTATGTTGTGTACAGATGTTTAACCAGTACATTTTTAAGAACTGTATAAATTTTACTATTAAGGAATAACAATTAGTAATTTATTTATTTATTTATTTATTTATTTATTTTTGCCTTTTTTAGGGCACAGAAAAAATGACATCGGATGGATGTTGTAAAACATGTAAGATGATTAACAACCTTTTTCTTCACTTTTAAATGAAATACAATAATACAATAATATAATACTATATTCAATTTACGTATTTTAACAATGAAATTATTTACAGCAACTTTATCTACATGTTTTTGTCTTTTGTGTATTAATATGCATGTTTGATTATCCTTTATTCAATGAGTAAACTTCTCTCTGTATTTGACATTCAGGTCAGCTACATCAGTTCTTTTGCAATCTGCAAAAGAACATCACTTACTTAAAGGTTAATGACTGTACATCCATTCAGCCTGTGGAGATAGCCTCCTGCTCTGGATCCTGTGACACCAAATCAATGTGGGTTTGCTCACTGATAAATAAACACAAACAAACAAATAAACACACACACACAATACAGTTATGGTAACAGGGCACACAGTGCATGTTTGCCTTGCAATTCTGGGGCTAAGGGTTCAATTCCCACCTCTGCCCTGTGTACATGGAGTTTGCATGTTCTCCCAGTGCTTCAGAGGTTTCTTCTGGGAACTCCTCTTTCCTCATCTAGTCCAAGGCCATGTGTTGTAGGCTGATTGGTATCTCTAAATTTTCCAAAGCAGTCTGTGTGAACGGGTGTGTGAGTATGAGTGATTGTGCCCTGTCCCCTGTCCAGGGTGTCCCCCACCCTGTGCCCCTAGTCCCCTGGGATAGGCTCCAGGCTCCCCGTGACACTCTGTAGGATATAGTAACAGGTAGAGAGACAGGCGTTAAATCAAGAGTGGAGACTTCACATTTACTGTGTGTCAGGAAGTAAAGAATGATGTAGTTCTCTCAGACACATACACAAAAACACTTTTTTTTTTAAAGAAAAACAATTTTTTTTTATTCTTCCTCACTCCATCTTTTAATGTCCCATACTACTTTCCTTGTGCAGATATTCAATGGCAGCGAACACCATGACACACCACTGCACCTGCTGTAAGGAGCTTCGAACCAGCAGCAAGCAAGTGCAGCTACGCTGTGCAAAAAACACCCTGAAACCATACACTTACACTTATGTTGAGGAGTGTGGCTGCCATGTCACTAATTGCACAGACTAAAATGAATCTTACTAACATATATTTTTTAAAATTAATTAATTGATTGAAAATGAGCCTACTAAGGCAGATATTCACCTATGTGTGCATATTAGTTCAACTGAATTCATGCTATCATTACATTTTATAGAATTGAAATAGAGCATGAAAAATCAAATATCAAATACAAATATATTGCATGAGAACAGGCTCCTGTGTTTTGTCACACAACTGAGCATATAACAGAATATATAAACCCTTTCCTTTCTTGCATGCTTTGTTTTTCTCTGGTGTTGATGGTTGTGTATTCTTCTTTAATTGATGGCAGTAATTAAAATAATAATGAAAAAATAATAATAAATAAAATTGCATGGAAAAAATGTGTGCTGGTTTATCTGTTAATTATGAAGGTTCCTATATTTATCTGTGTTCCAAAATGTACAAAATTTATATGCTTATAGCAGACTTTATTTTTTTTAATATTAACTATTTATTTAATATTAACTGTGAACTGAAGATCACTCTGAAAGTCTATGTTAGGTTTGCAGTGCAAAATGTTTAAATACTAATCATAGAAAATGCTTAATTCTAAGCATTTAGCAATAGCTGATTTTTGATAGTACTGAGGCTGCCAAAAAAATGCAACATGTATTGTGTATTGGAATTTATGAATATGTGATTTCTACTTTCTACCCAATAATGCAGGGCAGTGTCAATACAAATAAATTAATTTAGTTTTTACTGTGTGATAAGTCAGATAGTTAGTTAGGTGCACAAATTAAAAAAACTACATTTGCAAGTTTGCACATTTTCAAGGTTTCTTTAATTGGATTTAAGCAATTAATAGCATATTGACAGTAGTGTTGGATACTGAATGCTCAGTTCAAAATGACTGGTCAGAAGGTGCTGATTATTTTCCCATAACAGCAGCTTTGACAAAAATCATGGGCTGTAATTCAAATCACAGGTGTATACTGCTTTATTATTTAGAATGTGACATGTGGAGTTTGAGTTGTGATAAAAAATTGAGTTTGACTGTCTTTCACCTACATGTAAACATTATAACATATATGTAAACATTTGTGGTATATCTGGTATTTTGACAAGTGATATTTTTAGGTGACATTCATTAAACTAGTGCATACAATGAATTACAGTAACTCATCATCAATTTACATATTTAACAGTTTACACAAACATTTACTCAGATTTACTTAACGCTTATGGCAAATTTGGAGCAAACATGTGGCTGATTTGCAGCTATCAATTAATTTAACTTGCTAAAAAAATGTTGCCAAAGTTGGTTCCAGAGGCAGTGAGAGAGTGTGAGTGAAGCTATAACAGAACATCAATTAGCCCTGAAGGACCTGGGACACTAGAGTGGGGTTCAGGTCCAGGTTAACAAAAGTTGTGCCACAGCAAAGATTTCTTGAAGAGGAATACCCCTGGCCAGGGGACTAGATGAGGGAAAACCCCTAGTGGAGTGAGCTCTGACACTTAGATGTGAAACAATACCTCACTCCTCATAGTCCATGGTAGTGGCCGTTACTACCCAGTGCACCAGGCACTGCTTGGGGACCACATTGCCCTTGTTCTGGCTCCCAAAGCTGAGCACCCTGGGGGTGCGGAGAGGAGAGAGGAGATCTTTCCTGATGGGAATATCCCAAGGACTGCCGTCTAGGAGGGAGACTAGGGCCACAAATTGTAGTCTCAACATGAAATAGTGAAAGCTCAGCCATTACTTGGACACAGCAGAGTTTGCCTGCTTCTTAACAGAAGCAGGCAAATTCGCACAAGTGTCACCATTCATACTAATAGCAGGTATGTTTTCTGAGTAGTACATGATTTTGAAGATGTTGAAGATCTTCAGACACAATACACAACAGAAGAAAGAGCAGCATGGAGAAAAGAAAGAGAGACATGGATTCACGCTAGCAATACAGTGAGGGAAAAAATTATTTATATTAATCACTTATTTTTTATTTATATTATATTCTTATTTACACCTATATTTTCACATTTTATTTTATTTTTATTTATCTATATTATATTTTATTTTACTTTATTTTCTATTTTTATACTTTTAAGATAATCTAGTTTTATTTTTACCTTTATTTTTATGGCTCTCTTTCTCAATACTTACAAAAACATTTCACTGCATGTCATACTGTGTATGTATATGTATGTGACAAATAAAATTTGAATAAAAAATAGAATAAAATTGAATAAAATAAAATAACCAGGCATTTTTTTGTTTAAAAAATGATAAAAACTTTAACATTTGACTTCAGAGAGATCTGTCCTTGTTTTGTAGAGTCCTTTTATCTAAGTTAGAAGGGCTCTCTCACTTTGTATACCCTGCCCTTTCCCTGTTTATTAATCATAATGCTATAAAGGAAATTAACACAATATTTTTAGATTTCATTTGGAAAAATAGGCCCCACAAATAATAAGAATTCTAGAGGTGAGGGTGTCCTTGATTCTTTTAGATTTTGTGGATGCCATAAACACCTTTAAAGTAAACTGAGATGTCTTGCAAATCCAATGTCATTATGGTTTTTCGATCCAAAAAAAAATCTTTCACAGACTCTGTGTCTTTCTTATCGAAATGTAATTTTTTACCTAGCAAGTTACCCACAGCCTTATCTAACATTCATCAGCAATGTCTTCTCTCTAGGAAATGTTTTGTCCATAGTTTGTCTCCACATAAAATTTTCGTCTGGCACAATGCTGATATAACTGTCAGAAATAAGTCAATTTTTCCTCTAAATGCTTTAACAATTTTAATTGCATTCTGTCTGTTTGATGATTTTGCCAATATTATAACTTGATGACTTATGAGCAATTTATGAACCAGCATGGCTTCCGAGTTCCCTCAAAAGAATATAATACCTTCATAAAATCTATCCAAATAGGTTTAATCCAGCTAATAAAAATGACAATGTTTTATTAGTTATACAACCATACACTGATCAGGCATAACATTATGAGCACTGACAGGTGAAGTGAATAACACTGATTATCTCCTCATCATGGCACCTGTTAGTGGGTGGGATATATTAGGCAGCAAGTGAACATTTTGTTCTCAAAGTTCATGTGTTAGAAACAGGAAAAATAGGCAAGGGTAAGGATTTGAGCGAGAAATTGTGATGGCTAGACGACTGGATCAGAGTATCTCCAAAACTGCAGCTCTTGTGGGGTGTTCTCGGTCTGCGGTGGTCAGTATCTATCAAAAGTGGTCCAAGGAAGGAACAGTGGTGAACTGGAGACAGGACCATGGGCGGCCAAGGCTCATTGATGCATGTGGGAAGCGAAGCCTGGCCTGTGTGATTCGATCCAACAGACGAACTACTGTTGCTCAAACTGCTGAAGAAGTTAATGCTGGTTTTGATAGAAAGGTGTCAGGATACACAGTGCATGGTGGGTCAGGGCTGTTTTAGCAGCAAAAGAGGGACCAACATAAAATTAGGCCGGTGGTCATAATATTATGCCTAGTTGGTGTATTTTTCCCTGATTCTCTCTCTCTCTCTCTCTGTCTCTCTCTCTCCCAATCTCAAGCTTATGACCATAATGTAGTTGCAAAAGAGTAATGATTTATATTCTCATCTGTTGTCACCCAGAATGTCACCACGGCTTCCTCTTTGAGTCTGGTTCCTCTTCAAGTTTTGTCCTCATGCCCTCTTAGATTCTTGCCACCAACTGAACTGAACTGGAGCTTCATAAAATCGCAATACTTAACACCATACTGAGGATGTACACTTTTGTTATTATTGCATTGTGTTGCTTGTTTGTTTCCCTTCTTTTGTGCTTTGGATATACTTGATATTGTGTTTCTATTTGTTAGTAGAACTATATGTTAATAGATGTCAAGGATTTGTCAATGGAAGCAACCAGAAATTTCAGCATGCACTTTTATTTTATTGGCCCCTTTTTTTTTAATTGCCTTTACTGTGTTATAACTGGCAAATAAATATAATATCAAATATAAGACTTGAAAAACATTTATTCACAATTCACAACTGATTTGTTCAGAAAACTGGCAGAGATGCGAGAGATGGAATATTTTGTAGAGTAGACTTTAATTATGAAGTGTGTCCAGGACCGCTGTGTCCGACTTCATCTACCACAATGTCTCGGAGATGGAGGAAAAGTTGTGGAGTGTAAGGGCTGACCCGTTAAACGCCGGTGTTCGCGGTGAATAGCGCTGTAAATAGTGAGATTCAAGTTGTGTTTATTTCAGTACTTATAGTATAAACATTGAGCTAATAGCTGTATTAACGGCGGAGTCACAGGCAAGTATCTGTTGTGTAACCGGCACACGGCTTTCTCTCCTCCACTGCTAGCCAGCTAACTTCACTCCGTTTCCAGTGCGCTAGCTAGATGTCAGGTAGCTAACTTGGTAGAAAGCTGGAGGTTTGGTTTAGTATTAAAGTTACCTGTAGTAAGACTAGCACATGGATTGTTACATTCCCAGAGATTCCTTATAGTTTGGTAGTTGCCTCCTGCTCGAGTTTGTTAGCTGCATAACTAGCTTAGTTTGTCTGAAACAGCTATCTGTTCCTGTCAGGTACATCTGTTTAATGTGTGTGTGTGTGTGTGTGTGTGTGTGTGTGTGTGTGTGTGTTTATTTCTTCCGTGTAAGAGATACTGAGCTTTTGTTTCTGAGATGTTTGTGCATAAAGCTAAATAGATTTCAATGTGAAATAGCTTCTATACAATAAGGTTGCCAGGTCTTTGCAAAATGTTCAGTCTCAATAGCATAACAAAATCCGCACAAAAAACCCCCCTAAAGCTGACCAGGCATTGACAAACAAAAACACATTTTACTTTAGATTTTTGATTTGCAGTGTCTGCAGTATGCCTATTCATTATCGTTTGCTACAGACATGATCGATTCCATAACCTCATGTCTCTTTTGCACAAAATAGCGCATAAAGGATTGAATTCTGTACATCCCTGACACACTACATGCAATGACACCTGTCATTTGTTTTCCATAGCCTCTGTTTGCGTAGATTATCAGTGGTTTACTTTCAAACAAGATCTTGGCAGTCCCAGACTTTTATTACCTTAGTTGGGGAAAAAAAACCTTAAAATTTGTGACTCTGGCAACCCTGCATACTACAGCTCTCACAACTCTCTCGCCTACGTCTCTTTCTCTCTCTCTTGTTCTAATACTTGGCTGTAACTAAAACAAAATTCCAATAAAACACTGATTAACCTGTTTATTTATATTAACGCAGCCATGGCAGCCCTGTCGGAGGAGGTGCTGCTGGTGGTGAAGAAGGTCCGGCAGAGAAAACAGGATGGTACACTTTACCTAATGACCGAGCGCATAGCCTGGGGCCCTGAAGGAAAAGATCGCTTCACCATCAGCCACCCATACGCCGACATTCGTTGTGAGTGATGCCTAAAGCCAATCAACATCTTCAGATGCATCGCATATAATGTTTAGTTGCATACAATGTTTTAAAAACCTTTTGCCTTAAACACAGGTCAGAAGATCAGTCCAGATGGCAAAGCAAAGATCCAGCTTCAGTTGGTATTACACACAGGAGAGAGCACAACCTTCCACTTTGCTAATGACAGCACGGCTCTGAAGGACCGGGATGCTGCCAAAGACCTGCTGCAGCAGCTTCTGCCCAAGTTTAAAAAGAAAGCTAACAAAGAGCTTGAGGAGAAAAACAGGTGAGTCTCTTTAATCTCTTTTGAACAAGAGGAGTAGGGAAGAACGGTCCTGAGCATGAAGTGAGCCAGGTCTAGGAAGATGTCAACTTCCAAACTTGTCAACAGCTTCAGCACAGATTAACACCTCCAGCTTCCTCTTTTATATGACATATTTCTTTTGCTTTCTAAATGAATGATTAGTTTTATCTGTATTAATAATACATGGAAATATATAGAAAATATAATAATAAATAGAAAAATAAATAACTTGAAACTGTAAAGGTTTAAAAAAGAAATACATTTTAATCATTTTAATTGAGTCTAATAATAAAAATACATTTTACTATTTTAAAGGTTCAGAACAAAATATCATCATTAAATCACCTGTTTTAAAACAGAGTTTGTTACTTCTATTTAAAAAAAAAAAGCAAGATATACCTGATATATAACCTTCACCACAATAGAAAGAAAAGTTAACTAATCACAGAGCATATTAGTAGTGCTGTCTTTAATTCATTTTATCCCTCTTTTTTCCCCAGGATGCTGCAGGAAGATCCAGTACTGTTTCAGCTCTATAAAGACCTGGTTGTGAGTCAGGTTATCAGTGCAGAAGAATTTTGGGCAAATCGGCTGAAATTGAGCTCTGTAGATCACTCCATGTCCAATAACAACAAACAGGAAGTGGGAATATCAGCGGCTTTCCTGGTAATCTCAAACACACAGCCAGGAGTTCATTCTCTGTTAATGCCAGTAGTTTGGTACAAAATAGGCCCTGAACCAAGTACATGTACAGTTGGGAAATTAGTGTTCTGATGAGATTTTGCTGTGGTTACAGGCAGACATTAGACCACAGACTGACGGCTGTAACGGCCTGAGATACAACCTGACCTCCGACATCATTGAATCAATCTTCAGAACGTACCCTGCAGGTGAGATGTTACCGTGGTACATGAAATTAATTCTAAACCACTAGGGACAGCTAATGATCAAGTTGACTGATTTAAATGTCTGTTAGAAAACGTGTTGTCTGCAGCTTAAAGATCAACAAATAAACCTCAGTAGCCTATTGTCTGACTTTCCCTAATGCAGCTTAATTTCCCATGTCTGAAATGCCAACTGATAAAGCCATAGGTTTCTTTGATGGGCCATGATAGGACAGTGTTTCCATATATGTGAACAGACATGCAGATAAATGTGAACTTTAACCCTTTTAAATTCCAGTTATTGTATGTAGTCAGTATGTGCTAAAAAGCTTAATGTTCAAATTTGTTTTTTGCAGTCAAACAGAAATATGCTGAACATGTGCCTCACAACATGACGGAAAAAGAGTTCTGGACACGCTTCTTCCAGTCACACTACTTCCACAGGGATCGCATTAGCACTGGCCAGCAGGATATCTTTTCTGAATGTGCCAAACAGGATGAGAAGGGTAATGTATCAGTAAATCATTGTTGGAAACATTTAAAATGTGAAAATTTTGTGGATTTGCACCAGGTAGTTAGGACTCTGGCTCACTTTTCATTCTTCCCACTGGGCAGGTTTAAAATCCATGGTTGTTCAGGGTGTTAAGAATCCCATGGTGGATCTGCAGTCCCTTGAGGATAAAATGTTAGACGAGGTAATGCTAGAAACAGTGTATCACTACATAAAAACCATGGTATCCATTTTGTTAGAATTTTTTTTTTTCTAATTCTGTTATTTATATCTGCAGGGCTACGGCTCCTTAACGGTTCCTTCTACATCCAACTCCAATAAAACAGTAAAAGAGAATAGCAACTCGGCCATCATTAAACGCTTCAACCATCACAGTGCCATGGTGCTGGCAGCTGGCCTACGCAAAGTGTGAGCATTCAGATGAGTGTCTGGCATACAGTACCAGACAAACGTTTATGCACACACGGTTCAAGTGTATCGCCTCATGTGGCTTTGCCGTAGTGTTGGCTGAGAGGATGCTAAGTGTGTCATCAAGATAGTGTTATGCATTACATTAACTTTTGTATAGTTCCTAAAAGTGCATTCATACTAGCCAGTGACATATCAGCAGGTGACTATACGTTTTCTATGTACACATACAATGACAGCGACAAAGCACAAATGCCATGTGAGTTGAGATTTTTTGTTTTGCTCTTACACAACGATAAATTCAAATTGGTGACCCACAGATTCCTTTCACCTGTGCAGCACATGGTATAACTAAAAGAATAAAACATAACTGTGGTTTCATCTTATCCTGTAATAATATGACCTCACATGTATAGAGAAAAAAAAGGCTTGGAAGGATGTAGCTGAGATCATTGCTGCCACCAGTCAGTGTACATATGTAGTGGTTTTAGCTGCTTCTCTCTCATCAGAACTGAGAAGGCTGCACAGATTCTACACATCCTCAAGAACTACAGTTAATGTGTTCCCTAAGAATCAGTTTATAGTTTTAATGCCTTAACCAATATTCTAAAATGTGGAAAATGTAAGGAAAATATGAGGTGTATACTTGTATATACATTTGTCTGTAACTAATTTTATACAAATTCTCTCTGTACACAGGGAAGCACCCACTGACCAGGCCAGTGAGACAAGTGGCACAGATGGGAATTCCAGAGACTCAGACTGCTTTCAACCACCCATTAAAAAGGTTTATAATAAACCAGAGTATTTACATATCTTGTTGGATTTTGTGTGTGTGTATGAGTGTATGCTATAAAATGTGACGTATATAATTTGCATTTTTGCTATTTTTTTCTTTTAGTGGTAAGATTTAGATTTTAAAACAATGACGAAACATCTAAAAAACTCAAAATATTAGGTGTTGTATTTGTTGCTGTGGGTTTTTTTTTAACTATCAGAAGCCTAAATACAAATTCCCAATATTCACATTCTATATAAATTAGGCCTACGAGGAAGCAAACAAATAATGTTCATGTTCTACTTCAATATCTAGTTTTCTTCAGTGATTTGATGTTAATGCTAAGTAACTATGTTCCCTGATTAACTTTTATATCAAAATTGAACTAGTTATGCAATCGTTGGCATCAGACAATGACTGACATTTGTTAACTAGCCAAAGTTTACCTGATTAAAGAGTAACTAATTTAGCAGAAGTGAAAAATTTGATGCAGTTCAAAGTTTCAGTATCAAATCTTCTGTTTTGATGCCATTTAACTGTATGAGCTCTTTAAATTTTGTATTTGTTTAATAATAAAATAAAAACATCATAACTCATAATTATATTCGTGCTTTGTTCAGCTTCTGAGCTCTGTTGTCATGATATGTACTGAATTTTTTTTTGTTTGTCTTCGTAGGTGAAATTGCAAGAGGCTATAGAGTATGAGGATCTGGAGAATGAATCTGGGCCTAAAACAATCGCTTTGAATCTTAAGAAATCTGACAGGTACATTCATTCGGATCTTGCTGTCAATCTAGCTGAATATCATATCAAGTCAAAGATCATGAATGTTACAGAGGAGTAGTGCAAAAGCCTTGTATGTGTGTAATGTTCTGAATATAACTATTTCTGCACAGTTTGGAGCAAATACTATATGGTGAATGTGTAAGACATGGGTTATTAATTACAGACTGAAAGGTTATAGACTAATTTATAAATTACTTTTATTGGCTTATGTGAGTGCTTCTGCCCTTCTTCTATGTTGCAACCCTCACAGAAATACTTCACAAATGGCTAATATTTATCACAACTAATCCAATCATAATTTGTTAGAATGGACATTTCCATACTGCAACAGTGCAAAGGATAATATTGTATTAACTAAAATTAATTATAAATTAATACTATTTATTTTCAGTTAAAAATTAAAGGTCGTCCCAACAATATTTTTCACCCTATTGCTTTTTAGGTATTCCCATGGTCCAGTTCCTCTGCAGTCCCAACACTACACCACAAGTCAGGACATCATCAACTCAGTCAGCTGCATTAGAGAGGAGATGAGCTGCTACAAACCCTGCCTTACTCGGGTATACTTAATGTGTTTGAGGTTTGGTTGCTGATTTTTGTTTTGTTTTATTTTATTTTATTTTAATCAGAATACTGATATTAACACTAATCATTTGTCATAAATCCTTGTATGCCTCTTTATATAAACCACTTCAAAGTGCACAAAGGCTAGATCATGTTTCTCAGACACTAAATGAGCTAAATAGGGCTTCTTGATTCATGCTAATGGAATGAGTATTTAGCACATGGCTTTATCCAGAAGGACTCACAGAAGTGCTTTGTAGTCTCCTTCAGTAGCATATCCTCATGCTGGTTAAATAGGTCAGTGGCTAAGAATACCATTAAGTAAAAAGCCTTTAAAAGGGAACTTAGCACAGAAAGAACAAAAATACCAGTGATGGGATTTGAAGTAAATTAAGAAATACATAAACTGTAAAAAGTGCTAATTTGCATATTCGATGAAAAGGTGAATTAGCACTTCATATGAAGAGTGACTCAGCTGTTTCAACAGCCAGGGGAAATTCATTCCACTACCTGTCTGCTATTATTGAAATGAGCCCTGGTCCATGTCATCCTTGTGGGATGGCCAGTCCAATTGAGCTGTGTGGAACAGGGTGTGATAGGTGCCTTGAGGTAAGTGAGGACTGGTCCATACCTGTGGGCAAGCATATGTGTTATGACCAGATACAGGAAGCTTGTGGAGGGAACGCTATGGTAAAATTGAAGTCAGTTCTTGCAACTCCTGGGGTTGGACGGCATGCAAGGTAAGATCTGCCCGGATGACCACCATGAATGGCTTCTGCGAAAAGAAAAGACCAGATCAACAAGTTGTACACGAGAAACAACATGAGAAGTCATGTTAACAATGCAAAGAAAAGAAGGAACTACCCTATTGCCTGATGGTGGTATCTGAGGGTTTTGCAGGGAGATGCTCAGGTCTTGATGTGAGAATTGCCTAGGATATATAGCAGCTCAGTTTTTCTGCTGTGACATTTCAGATGATGTTCTGCCAGCCATGATGATATTCTGAGATCTGTGCAGAAACATGAGTGTCATCTGCATAGCTGTGACCATGTGAGGTCATGAGCTTACTGATAGTAATAGACAGAGAACAGCAGAGGACTCGACACTGAGCCTAGTGGGACTCTGGTGGAGAGTCAGCATGGAGAATATGTAAATCCCAAACATGACACTGCGGCAGCAAATCTCTGCAGTGCCGTGCCGCTAATTTCAAGGCTCTTTAGGATGGACAGGATTGTGATTGGCAGTGTTGCTTGCTGCACAGACGTCAAGGAGGATGTGGATGAATGAGAATTGATCCATTAACATGAAGCTTCACAGTAACAGCCACAAGTTTCTGTGGAATGTGCCGATTTGAACCCAGACTCTGGAGGTAGTTCTGTGTAAGAAATAGATTTATCTGCAGATGTCTACAGCATGTTTAAGGATTTTAGAAAGAAACAAGGGAAGTGAAAACAGTGCTGATGTCTGCAGTATAAAGTGTATCTACTTTTATCAGGGTTTCTATTATTAACAATGTAAAAAAAGTAATACACAAAAAAAAAAAAACTTTAAATAATACCCATTCACACTGCCCAGATTAAATGGCCATTACATAGTTTTAACAGCAGTTGAATTCTTGAATTCTAAGAAATCTGATTTTGTGTGATTACTGTTAAATATTGCTGACATTGTTTCATGTTTGATTTCAGGTGATGTCCAGCAGTGTAGCTAGTTCGGCTATTACAGCCCTTTCGCCTGGAGGAGTTTTAATGCAAGCTGGACCTCAACAGACCATCAGTCGTGAGTTAAATACAGTCGATCACAGAACCCTTACTACACAATAACTACTACTTTGTAATCTTCTGTATTTCAGTGTTGGTGTATATTCAATATTTAATGTCACAGTTCCCTATTTTCTATTTCCTGCATTCTCATTTATGAATCCTCACAAGTTCAAGGCCATTTCTTATTTTGGGATTCAAAAGGGTCATTAATCTGCCCTTTATATAAAAGCCTGTGGGTTATTGGCTAGGAACAATAATAGATTTGAAAGGTGAAAGGAACATATAATAACATAAATGCATATGACGAAAGGTTTGTGGACACCTGGCCATTACACCCTTATGCTAAATGAACATCCTATTATAGATGTATTCCCCTTTTCTATTGTAATAACCTCCACTCTTTTGGGAAGGCTTTCCACTAGATTTTTGAGCAGGGCTGTGAGGATTTGTGCTCATTGTGTCAGGTGAGGTGGCCTGGCACGTAGGCTGCATTCAGATTCATCCCATTGATTTGTTCAGTGGGACTGAGGTCAGGGCTCTGTGCAGGACACTCGAGTTCCTCCACACCAACCTTGGCAAACCATGTCTTTGTTCTGTGCACAGGGGTATTGTCATGCTGGAACAGGTTTGGGCCACTTAATTTCAGTAAAGGGAAAATGTAATGCTACAGCATCCAAAGTCTTTACAGACAAAGTGCTGCCAACTTTGTGGGGATGTTTTAGGGACAGCTCCTTATGGGTGTCCTGGTCAGGTCCATAAACGTTTGCCCATAAAGTGCATGATGGTTTGTATTTCATCATTAATGTAACTTGGAGATCTGTCGTGTGTGTGTGTCTGTAGAGTTGGTACCCAGTGATGTTCAGAATGAACTCAAGCACTTGTACACAGCAGCAGGAGAGCTGCTACGGCACTTCTGGTCCTGTTTTCCAGTCAACACACCCTTCCTAGAGGAGAAGGTAGGCATTTGTACAGTCACTATGAGAGATTGCAGCAGTGCTTTACAAGCTGTTAAATGCAGCAATACGGATATTATGCATAATAAAATTGCATTTATGTTGCCATATTTAGTTTTGACTGTTCTAGTCAAAACACTGTTCCTGAGAAGTTTATACTTGATTTGAAGTTCTGTTAGTACTGGAACACTGATGGCCACTAGAGGGCATTTCTAATGCTAGTTGGTCTGTTGTGACTTGTGTACTATTATGTGGAAGTGTCTTTCCTGTGGTGCATCACTGAGTCGACTGATATTTTAACTCCTGTGAATAGATGCTGCATTAGCCCACAGTCATTAAAAAAATAACAAAGGCTCTGTGTATTACTACAACAGAAATGGATTTTAACACTGATTGGTTTATCCCAGTAAGGGTGCCTAATTCTGCACCAACCACTTTATTTAATTTATGAAATATCCCTTGAAGAAATGTATGATTTCCTTTCATTCTGTACCATACTCCCTGACATAGTTTACCCTGATGCTATTCTTAGTTCTTGAACTAGCATGAGGTTTTTAATAGAGACTATGCAACATTTCTGTATGTCACTTTGTATGTTAAGGGTGTATACTATGCTAATGCTAAAAATGTTACATGTAGTGATTCATCACATTGCATAATAAACACAGCCCTTGAAGTTTCAGTTATATTTGTGCCTTTGCAAAGGTGGTTAAGATGCAGTCCAATCTGGAGAGATTCCAGTCAACCAAGCTCCACCCATTCCAAGAGAAGATCCAACGGGAATACTTAAGTACCAATGTAAGCACAAATATATTATCTTTTTATCTGAATGCAGGATAAAAGAAGCATTTATTCAGCCATCAATAAAATATGTGTTCACATTTTGCTTTTCTTGGTAGCTATTAGGAAGGAAATACAAATACTATTGGGGGGGGGGGGAAGAACTGATCTATCCTCAGTTCTTTACTATCATCACTTCCCAGTTCTAAACCAGATTCTAATCTAGAACTTATTAGCAGTTCTTGAGACAGTTCTTGACTGGAAAAATTGTTTTGGTTCACATTCAAGCTTGATATTGTAAGAACTAGTGCTTGAATGATTGTTGGATTTTTACTGAATTAGCACCGTAACTAACTGATTAGATTTTGGAATTGATCTAAACAGGGTCAAGTTCACAGCAAGTTCAAATGTCTGAAATATATGTAGAATATGTCAAAAGAAATAAGATAAATAATTAGTGCACCTGTGATTCCAAACAAAGTGAACTGGTTTAATAAAGAAGCCTTTCTATAACCATCACTTTTTTTTTTTTTGGACTTTTTTCTCTTATTTGACCTTATTATTTTGGTTTCAAATGTCAAATGCAGTGTGTGTATTTCCTGAAATGTTATCACATGCCTGGGCTTTCTAGTTTGCGTTAAAATAGATTCCCTTGATCCAATAATTGGACTACAGTCTGCATGCCATTTCTAATAAACTTTTTAAATAAGCCATCATTGATTTTTTTCCCCCCTTTTGTCCACAGCTTAATAACAGATTATCATGTGGGTTCAATAAAAGTAAATTGCTTTTGCAAGAATTACACTGGTTCTTCAAATCTAGAACGTTATGTAAGGTTAATGATTTAAAGCTAGATTCAGTGATTTTTCAGTGAAGACGTTTTGTTAATAGTTGGTGCATATTCCAGCAGTAAAAACATCTGCTCATAGAAAAACCTCTGTGCTTTCTGTAAAGTCTGTAAAAGATGTGGACCACCTGCATCCAGCCAGTCAGAGCTTAGAGACATCCGTACTTGCCTGTCAGTTGTCATTTGTTCTTTTCTTCTGCTTTGTGCTCAAGGTTTTGTTTATTTGTACTGAATTGCTGTGAGCCATGTGAGAATTACTCTTTTAATACAAGAACTGAAAATGACATTTAAAAAAGAGGAACGCTTGCCACTTTTGAAACTTTCATAACAATACAAATAGCAATAATATGGCTTGGGTGTTGAGATTGATGTGCTTTCTGATTTTTTTTGGTAATGTGCCAAGCATAAGTCACCTGACACAAGTGGTGTTTTTATGATTGTTTTGTTTCAGCTGACCGGCCATCTAGAAGAGATGATCCAGGCTGCCTATAACAAGTACCATGCTTGGCAGACACGCCGTATGATGAGGAAAACCTGAGGGAAGAAAAGCCGAGCCATATGATTTACAAGAGGAGGACGACACAGGAGAAAATGGAAAGAGGGAGAGAGAACAGACTATCTCCTTGTAGACCTGCTAGGTTGCTCCACCTAGAGACGCAAGTGTTAGTGGGGTGAAGCCCACTGTGCCTAGATGTACAGGAGTCTCCAGATTAGTCCATATGGAGATGGACTACACCATTGATTACTGTACATTTATTTTTCTCCCTTTCAATCTAATTTTCTTTTCTTTTTTCTTTTTTTTTCTCCCTTACCTTCAGTGAGTAAGACGTCTGGCTTCCTAGCTGGAAGCAAATATGTATCTGACAGTGTTGAATTTATGACCAAACTGTGGGCTTAATACCAGAGGAAGTATTCTCAGGAACTGAAAATGTTCAATGCAAATGACTTGGCGAGATATATGGGGGATTTTAAGTGGCACACAGCACAGGATGGCAATGTTTTATGAGTTAAACCATGTCAGTGCAATGCAGTATGATTCTGTATACACTTGGTGTTCACTGGAAACCCAGAAGCCCAAGGCAGAATGGGGATATGATTAAAGCAATACTGTATAAATTCTTTCAGTTATGTATTAGTGGTCTGCAACTTGCAAGTTGCACTACATTCAATGTCTATTTTAACTGCACTGAAAACAAATTTCTGGATGTTGGGGAAATAAAAGTCAGTAGGATAACTGATGTTTGTGACTGTCATTCAATTTTTTGTTTAATTCACACGCTCACTTTCAGTAACTGCTTTATTCTGGTCAGGGACATGATGGATCCAGAGCCTAGCCCAGGAACATGTGCGTGAGGCAGGAATACACACTGACAGAGACACCAGTCCATCACAGAGCACCATCCACATAGTTACTCATTCCTTCACAGCTAGGTTCAATTTATCTTTGCTAGTATACCTACTAGAGTGTTTTTAAGAGATTTCAAGATTTTATCACATTTAATCACACTGGGAGGTTGAGTTCAAATCACAGGACCATCAAACTGCCACTGCTAGGGTCTTGAACAAGGCCCTAAGCACTCAACTAATCAGTTGTATAAAATGTGATAAGTGTAAGTTGTTCTGGATAAGTTTGTCTGCATAAATGCTGTAAATGTAAATAAATTATTTGACTGGAATGTGCAGTTGTTACGTGTAGTAAAAGCATCATTACGAACATTAGTAGACAGATTAACAGATTTTATGAAGTCCTAAGGGATCTGTAAGATGGACATGTCCGTGTTGAGAAGTCTGATGGCCTGAGGGAAGAAGCTCCTCTTGAGACTCTCAGTTTTACCCATCGAACTATGGACATGCTTGCCTTATTGCAGCAGGCTGAACAAACAGTTACTGGTGTGGTTGGAGTCCATAATTATTTTAGCAGCTCTGGTATGGTGTCACCTAGTGCAGATATCATGCAAAGATGGAGTGCAGACCCAGAGATGTGCTCAGCTTGGTGCTGCACTCTGCAGAAAATTGTGGTCCTGGATTAAGATGGGAGTAGAAAGAACCCCAATAACCCACAGAAAATTTATGTGAACATGGGAAAAACATGTTGTTGCTTTGAGGAAGCATCCTTGAAGTTCTTGCAACATCAAGCAAAGAAACGACTGGTCCCTAAATATCTGTGACAAAACTTTGAAATGCCTGCTATATTTGCCAATACACAGCTCTGGGGTTATAGTCGATTTTTCTTCCACGCAAACCCATCATTCACACTACACTATAGGCAACACTGCAACTAGTGTCTAAAATGGACATCAGTTATGTGCTCACTGCCTCATAACAGACCTGACTTAAGGCTACAGTGTCTGACTCATACATTCCCTATGCTGACTCTCTGACCATGCCTGTGTTGACACAGCACACTCAGCTTGCACTTTCAGACCCTGTTTCAAAATCAAATCTGGTGTAAGCCTTGCAGAGAGCTTGCTGTTTGTGAATGACTGATTAGCACACAATTGAAACCAAACTGATAAATTTGGGCAGATGGATGATATAGGATCTGAGCCAGAACAACTCAGGGGCTCAGGCAGTTTGATAACATCCATTTACACTAAAGACCTGTCATATTAATTGTCTTATCAGAGAAACTTGAGAATGTTGGGTTTATATCAATATATCAGTTGACCTTGAAGCTTTCAAAGAAGGTAAGCTTTCAGAGTATTCCTCTTTTCTATTTTCATTGCCCTCTAGACCAGAGGAAAGACAAGACAAGACAACAACCCTTCATGGGCATTACTCCTTATCCTACTGGGTGTTTAGTTGCAGTTATACTTCTGGTTAGGTTTGAGTGGATCATGATTAAGGTTATTGTCCTCCAGCCATGAGCGAGCAAAGCAAATGGCAGGGCTGATGATTTTTAGACAAATCTAACAGATCCTAAGACTATAAACAAGCTATTAGAATATATTAGAAAGTGTATGTTTTTGATAAGATGTAATCTTTTTTTTTTTTTTTTTTTTTTTTGTTAAAGCTATCCTTACATTCCAGCTGTCACTAAAATACACACTCTGAGGAAAAGCATTGGAGTTTGTGGTGTCCCATGTTATGTAAATGGGGGAAAATATAATGATGTGGTCCACCAACAACTAATCAATTATGATTATGGAGCATCTCCACTTTCCAGTCAAATCAGAATGGCCAAGTAGTGCTATGATGAGGATGACCCAGCTACCTACATTGTAATTTAGTCAAATATAACAGGCTATAACAGTGACTGTGCAGGTTTTTGTGCCATTCCTGCATTAGGATTTCTCAAATAGCACATAGGCTGTTTCAGGAGAGCCTGATCAATACTTTTTAAAATTGCATTAGCAGAGAGCCGCAATATGATCACCTACCCTGCCTATTCAAATCATACAAAAATAGTATATCTGCACGGATTTTTATTTCCTTAAAAACGATATAAAGACATAAATGGGTTCATTACAGTTTAGTAATTAAAGCTTAGGGATGGTGTGAGAGAATAGAAATGTAATTTGAGCTTATCTTCTTTGTTGCTACAGTAGTCTTAGTCTCTGGAGAGTCTCATATAGCAATCGATACAATCCAAGCAAAGGTGCTTAATGGACCGTGTCACTCCATCAGTCTTTTTCCGCCTGAAGAGCCTTTAAGAAAAAGATTTGACTACTTGGAAATTTGCTCTTTTTAAGCTTCAATGTTCAAGCAGTAGGTTTGTATACACATTTTTACAATGCTACATATTTTCCTCAATGTTATCAGTAGGTCCTGATGTAGATTTAGTACATTACTATCACTTTCGGAAGTAGTGCCGGCTGAAATAGTGCTTCTTTTTACCCACCGCTTAAGCCTCCTGTGTCCTGGTTGGTCAATAGCTCCTACAAACCAGTGTGTAATTACTGAAAGACTAATAAATGACGTATAAGTAGCCAATCATATCTCAGGAGGGCGGGACTTTCCGGAATACGGGTGGGACCAAAAAATAAACGAGTGACTCGTAACTGAAGGGGATATTTTTTTTCGTGAAATTGGTCAATCCTGAGTGTCCAGCGCTGTCCGAATTACGTAAATAAGCCTGAGATATGAGTTAAGATTATCTCTGTCCCGTGCTAGAAGGTAGGTACGTTTTCTGTGCAGTTTGGCAGTAAGTTGTCAGAAATGAAAGTAATGTCTTTAGACTGACAGCTGAGTAAGAGGTCGGAGTGTAACAGAGACAGAATGCAGAAGTTCCTTAAAGTTACTTAGCTGGTCTGTTCATGAATAAACGTCGGTGTGGTTTAAACACGGCGGGAAATGTGATATAAAATTATATTTTTAAAAAGCTGCTAAAGTGAATAGAGTCTGCAGACTGTAACTAGCCTAGCTGTATTAGCTGCTGGCTTTTTCACTCCGGTCTCGTGATGCGCAGTCATGCTGCTGAAAGTGACTCCACTTACTCTATAGACTTATTATAATACATAGATATAACATCTGGTGCTGACACTAACGCCATACAGATGTTACTTTATAATATTCTATTACAGATGTTTCCTCAGCCGTGTTGGTTGGAGCTTTTGTAAGTTTGTAACAGATAGTTGGCGTCTCAGTGTCGGAATGTGTAACTTTGTTTTCCATAGAAAACGCAGGCATTTCTTTCGCGTCTGACGTAACAGATCACCGTGTGTGTATCTTAAGCGTGGTGAAGTTATAAATCTTCGTCACTGTGTTTTATTCGGACCTGTCTTCAATAAAGGTCAAAGTTTGTAAGTAGGGCACTAGGTAGTGAATGGAGGGTGCGGCTTCGGACTGCGTCATGAGTCTGGTCATCTGGTCAGGGGCAGCCTGGGTTAGAATTGTGGTCTTTTGATCATTTTACAGTGTGATAATCAAACCTGAAATCATCACTGTATTGAACAACTATATTTAAACACACACACACACACACACACACACACACAATATGATGAAAATGAAAGTAAATGTTGTATTATAAGTATTGAATTATGTTATTGCTTTAAAATAGTTCAATATTATTACTAGAATAATTAAAATATTTGTAATGTTTATTACAAACGCACATACACTGACCAGGCATAACATTATGACCATAATATTGTATTGGTCCCCCTTTTGCTGCCAAAACAGCCCCAGCCTGTCATGCACTGTGTATTCTGGCACCTTTCTATCAGAACCAGCATTAACTTTTTTAGCAATTTGAGCAACAGTAGCTCGTCTGTTGGATCGGACCAGCCTTCGCTCCCCACTTGCATCAGTGAACCATGACCCTGTCACCGGTTCAACACTGTTCCTTACTTGGACCACTTTTGATAGATACTGACCACTGCAGACCGGGAACACTCCACAAGAGCTGCAGTTTTGGAGATGCTCTGATCCAGTGGTCTAGCCATCACAATTTGGCCCTTGTCAAATTCGCTCAAATCCTTACACTTGCCCATTTTTCCTGCTTCTAACATCAACTTTGAGGACAAAATGTTCACTTGCTGCCTAATATATCCCACCCACTAACAGGTGCCATGATGAGGAGATCATCAGTGTTATTCACTTCACCTGTCAGTTCTCATAATGTTGTGGCTGATCTGTGTAAACTGTTTTCAATCTTGCACTATATCGCACTGTACTAGTGTTTATTTTGATTATATTGTTAACATAATTGTCTTACTATTTAATGACTCACTGTCTTTCTAGTATATTGCATCTAAAGATCTGCAAACTACTTTTTTTTGCACCACTGTGACTATAGAAGTTCATTTATTCATTCTTACTGTAGGTAGGAAATAACACATGACAGACTGTATAGAGGACAATAATCCATGCTGAGGTGAGTTGAATCAGATTCCCTGAAGAGGGTTTTTTTTTCCTTCTGACCACCAGGAGTGTGTCCTTTCTCTTATATCACATTGATTGCAATGTTTAATTTATTAAAGAGCAGGTTGTCAACATGAGTGGTGTTATAAATAATGCTAAAAAAAACAGCCGCAAGTTAGTTCCTGTTATCACTTACATTTATAATAATGATAAACTTTTTCTTATCAATATATAATCTGTCTATTGCTCGTTTGTTCTTTCTTTTTCTTTCTCTCTGTCTCCCAAACACACTCTGTGTTTTCTCCCCATGCTTCAGGGGTTTCCTCTGGTTTCTGCCACATTTATCCATTTATTATTACTCTTAGATTTTGTGGCATGCCCTCAGTACAAGTCCCTTGTTTCAGCTGTTACAATAGAAGATGTAGTGTATTCAGTGAGAAAAGGCAGTGTGCACTGAGGCAGAAAAACTCTCACCAGCACAGCAGTATGCAGCATGCTTATCTTAAAAGTTGTTAATTGATTTATTTAATTATGGTAAGCAATGCCCTGTATTTCATTGTGTTTGATAGCTGTCATGTGTGATAAAGTTGTGAATGTGCTTGGAGTAGCAGATGAGGTAGCAAAGTAACTTGTTTACAGCAGAGGAAATTTACACAGCTAAGGTCAGCATAGACCACATTCACTGTACAGAGAAAGCCAAAGCTGCTGGACTGTGGTTCAGGGCGAGTCCAGAGAGAGAGGTTTGTAGGGAGGGTTGGAGAGTCACAGACAGACAAAGAGTTAAGAACAACTGGAGTCAGGAACTTGATCTGGTAAAATGGCTAGAGTGTAATGGACAATGCATTTGAAACACAATGTAATAGTGTGAAATGGGTTTTTTTTCAACAATGAAGATACCTTAATGGCTGAATAAATCTAATCGTGTTCAAAATGCAAAGGTCATTTAGCTTTTGTTAAATATCTAGAAAGTACGTTCAGATCTGCTCATGCTTTTTCAATTTATCTTCATCACATGACAGCAAGCAGCTCAAAGTGCATGCAGTGCGAAAGCTAAAGGACGACGACTTCTGATACACTGGAAACAGCTATTAATTTTAAATGGGCACCAACATTAAGTGTAAAAGTAACTTTATACCTTTTTGTTCCCCAGAGCTCATTACGATGATTCCTGTGGTGCCGGAGTTGTTCACTCATGTCTTGGCTGAATTTGACAGATTTGACCCTTTAATTTCTGCCCTGCGTCTTGATTCAGGCAGACTTAAGGTAACACAGGCACCTCACTCATTCTCCCAACTCTCATTTCTTCAAGCTTTATCTGGAGTTATGACTTGCACTGTTATTTATTTATTTGTTTGTTTATTCATTTAATCATTCATTGACCAGCACTGAACACCTTTGCTTAGAAAGTAGCCTATACTTGGAGTGCCCATTTTTGTCAAACTAAATGAATTCAATCCGATTATAGATACATACTCTAAATATTGCAATCCAATTCAGATTACATGTGCATGTCTTCTATTCTTCTTCATCCAGTTCTTTTCACTGGCCACCATGTTTAAAATGTAAATAAACATATGCAACCAATGCACTGTATGTGCACAAGGTATTTTTTAATTCAATTCGATTGAGAGTGTAATCAGATTCAAGCATTTACATGGCCGTTTTTGTACTGGATTATTTTAGATTTACACAATCCCTTTCAATCAAAATTCCATTCAGATTGAGCTTGATTGCTTCGAGTGAGGTGTTTAAATCCGATTGAGATTGATCAGTCTGATTACTAATGGCATTTAAATGTACTGAATGTTAACCAAAAAAAAAAAAAGCTCTAAATATCTAGATATGAAAGATGCTTTTGTCATTTGGAATCTTTTAGTTAGGTTCATACAGGAATTGGATAGAATATGGCTGGTGAATAGGCCTTGAATGATCACTTGAATAGAAGAGAATGCGAAAAAAATAAAAAATCAAGAAAGCCTTGACCAATGAAAAAAGGAGCATAAAAATATCTGACCTCTTCTGCATACAGGAGATCACAGACGCCATTGATTGGCCAGTGTTGCTCTGATTGCCATGCTCTCTGGCTCGGAGGGATAGTGTTACTTTCTCTCCCTTGTCAGATTTTGCTTCCTTTGCTCCTGGATGGCTGTAGTATTTTCTGGATTTTACCTCGTGACCTCCTGACAGTAGAGCAACTGCTTTTCTTTCGCCTCACTCAGGAACCTGGTGCAAAGCTTTTAATGCTACTTAGTCTCTTATGTACTCACAAGCAGTAAACTAGCTGGCTAAGACTTGCTGTTAACATGTCCCACTAGGACTGTACATAATCACCAGATTGTGCTCACACCCAAGCAATGAACTTTGCAAGGTGAAATTCCGGTGCTTACAACATTGCCTCGGAATATTCAGAATCACAGATTATTTTTTTGTGAGAAAATTATATGACTACAGATGATACTATGATTCTGGACCTGGGGTACACTGAGTATAATAATTTGTACTATTTGTTAGATTTATGTGGGGTATAATATAATGAAATGAAGAAAAACTTTTGACCCAATTAAACAAATAAAATATTCCACATTTTCAGTAATTTCAATCTTGATACATCTTGAAAAGATTATTTAAAATATGTTTTCATTTTGTTTCATTCATTTCGTATTTGAATTTGCATATTGTCCCTGCTACATGTATCGTTCAGACAAATAGTTAAGTTTATGATTTGTCATTGTGTGTGTGTGTGTGTGTGTGTGTGTGTAGTGCACATGCATTGATGTGTCACGGAAATGGCTTGCTCTCGGTACCTCAGCAGGAGGCCTGCACCTCATTCAGAGAGACGGATGGAAGCAGAGACTTATTCTCACACACAAGGTTTCTATTTGTCAGATGTACCACATAATGGTCAATATCTACATGTTTATGCCTGTATGAGAAGTAATAGAATATGTTTCTTTCTCTCAGGAGGGTTCACTCACACATATAGCCTGTTGCCCTCATGATGAAGACTTTATTGCTGTAGCAACAAGGTACTCCAGCATGCTTTGCTTTGTACAAATATACAGTGATTGTGAATGATCATATGCTTGATTTAAGTCCATATTCATCTGTGTGTGTCTAAGTGAGGGTCTTGTAGTGATTTGGGAGCTGCAGGTAGAGAGGCGAGGACGGCCTGAGCGGGCATGTGTATCGTGGGAGCATCGTGGTCAGGCCGTAACAGCTCTGTGCTGGGACACAGCAACCCTACGAGTTTTCATTGGAGATGCAGCAGGGAAAGTGTCCTTTGTACGCGCTGGTAACTCCAAACTCGGCAAGGTAGCGTCACAGCGGGCATCGTAGTACCTCATCCTTTAACTGTGCAGAGTATTTTAATGCCAGAAAAATATAGGTTTTTAATCCTATTCCTAGCAGATGTTAAAAAAGGATTCTGTTTGTATTGCATTGTGTGCAGGGTTCATCATTTGTAATCTTCCCAGTTCAGACTGTCATGACAGTTGACTCTCGCGTGGTGCAGTTGGGATACCAGGAGGGTCATCTTCTGGTCTCTTCTCTTAGCCGCTGCTACCTCTGTGACACTGAAAGGGAGAAGTTTTGGCGAGTAGGGAACAAGGAACGTGATGGAGAATACGGAGCTTGTTATCTGCCTCAGCAGCAGACAGGATCGAGGACACCTGGCACAGGCAACACCCATCTCGTGTACTGTGCTCGGCCAGGCTCGCGCATTTGGGAGGCCAACTTCAGTGGAGAGGTGCTTAGCACCCATCAGTTTAAACAGTTGCTTGCCTGCCCTCCTCTGCCTCTCATCTCTTGCAAGTATGTGATTCAGAGTGTGTCTTTGATTCTGTTTGTTGAGATTTAAACCAGTATGTGGCATGTAGAGTACAGTACCTTAAGTATATAAGACCTCCTGAATTTTCCATATTTGTCACATTATATGGTTTCAGATCCTCATACCAAATGTAAAATAAGTCAAGGAGTGCATGGGGAAAACACAACAGTTTTTAAACAATCATTTTATTTATTGAAGGACAAAGGTTATGCAACACCTATATAACCAATGTAGAAAAGTAATTGCCCTGCTAAAATTAATAACTAGTTTAATTGCCAACAACTGCAATCAGATGCTTCAGATCAGTTTTCACATCACTGTGGTGGAATTCTGGCCTGCTGTTCTTTACAGAAATGCTTTATTTCAGCAGCACTGGACCACGTAACAGCATGAACTGCTCATTTAAGATCCTGCCAGAGCAACTCAGTGGTGTTTAAGTCTCTCCAAATGTGATGAAGACTCCAAAATCTTAATTTCATTTCTATTGTTGTCTTGCTGCATAGCCCAATTGGGCTTGAGCTTCATGGTTGTGTGAGTTATGGCAAGCTGCCCAGGCCCCATAGCATCCTCATACCATGATATTACAGTCACCCATGTCTGACTGGTATGATTCTGTTCATATTGTGAAATATTGTGTTAGCACTGTTGATCTGAGTGGTGTACTATAACGATGATGGTTTTTACTGAATGCTTAAATTTATCATTTTTAGGAATGAGCCACATTATAACCCAGGTCAGAGGAGTCCTCAGTCCCTTGCCTTTCGTCAACTACTTCATCTAAGGTATCTTGATGTGCAAGATATGACAAGCAGCAGCTTTTTGTTTTTGTGTGTGTGTGTGAGTGAGAGTGTGTGCACATGTGTGCTTTTAAAGAAAGTATATGGACAGCTATAAAAATGTCTAACTTCAGTTTGATATTTATATAGGAATAATAAAAAAAAATTGTGATTTGTTGCTTTTATAGTTTAATTTCTGTGTAACTGGGTTACAGTGATCATAACCTCCTGACATGGACAGACTCTGCCATTTATATCTTCACACCCCACAGTGGACAGGTTCTGCTATGGACCAAAATGAAAGGTAAGAAACATGACCATAAAGTATGATGGAAAACAAATTATAAATGTAACTGAAGTTTGTTATTCAACCTGCTACAAAATCTACTTTGAAATTCTAATGTATAAATTCTATGTATAGACACCCAGATGTTTTGAATACTTTTCTATGTATTGTTTATGATGCACAGTTTAATATTAAATTCGTGTAAGTAGCTTTACTGCTGGTAAAAACTTGTCAATTTTGCCCACCATGCCCAGATATTGTAGACATGGCAGTGTTTCGCAATGAGCTGTTTTGTCTCCATGGCGATGGGCGTCTCTCTCACCTGCTCTTGATGCCTGTTGAACGCTGTGTGGAGAGACTGATGAAGCGAGAGAACTGGACACTGGCTGCTACTGTCTGTTGCATGTTCCAGCACACTATAGTAATCTGCAGGGTACATACACATGCTTTTGTGATCACTTTTACTCTTACACACATTCTTAACACACTAACCAAGATAAGCTGGCACTGTTTGTTATTTTCAGACACTAGAAATATGTTCTGTTCTTGTATGTCATTCTTTCTCTCTCTCTCTCTCTCTCTCTCTCTCTCTCTCTGTGCTTTTCTCATAGGCAAGAAAGATCATTCCTATTGATCGCCTAGAACATCTCAAGGCCCAGTTAAACTCTACTTCCCAGCAGGAGCTGATTGGCCAGCTGGAGGAAGTAATCAGCAAGTTGGAGCCCATGGACTCTGCCTGTAGCAGTCGCAGAAGCAGCATCTCTTCTCATGTGAGTTTGAGTGGAAGAAACCAAACTACACTGGATTTTTTAGGTTCTATCGTATTAAAGAAATATTCTCATTACTACTTTACGTACATTGTCATCTAAAGCATTTTATTAGCTTCTGGGTTTGGTATTTTGTGGGCTGGCTGTTGGTCTCCACATTTATACTGTGCAAGGAATTGAAGGCAGTTTATGGATGTCAAGTATACATTTGGTGTGACTTAGCTTCCTAGGCCATGAATCAGAATATTTTGAACAAGAGTGAGACGCTGATGCACCCAGAATCACTGCTGTTTTCAGCATTGTTTCACTTGAATGAAAACTGAATGCATTTCCCCCCACTAGGAAAGCTTCAGTGTGCTGGACTGTGGCATCTATCGTGTCATCAGCCGTAGAGGCAGCCAGTCAGATGAGGACACCAGCTCCCTCATTAGCCAGTCTATGCTGGAGGAGGAAAGGATGAAGGAGTTTAACTTTGCTCAGGAGGAGGAGCAGGTGGAGCCTGGTAAGAGGGCAACAGACAAAGATCAGACGCTGGCAAAAATCATAGAAGATAATCTATTTATTTAGGTTTTACCTGACTGTGGGCTGATAAATGCAAGGTAGAGTCAAGGAAGCTAAAAGGAGTACCATGTTTGCTAAATGTAGTAAATCAAGTAGACACATGCGATTTGAGAAATTGTGACAAGCATGTTTACAATTAAGTAGAGTAAATGAGACGCATTACAGGTTGCACTTTGTATATGACTTTAACTGTGAGTGAAAGGTAAGAACATGTGAAATAAAAATGAAAGTGAAAGAGCCTTGAAGGTCAATTTGTTGTTTATTTTAAGCAGTCTGTCTTTTCTGCTGGAACTGTGCTGATTACATGCCTTTCCAATGGTACTTGGCGATCCAAATCGGCTTGTTTCCTGTTGCTTCTTGAGCTGAGGAACCATTCACACCCACTCCTGGTGCTGAAGCCACTAAGATTATTTACAGCCATCATTGCCTACACAGTTTCGAATTTTCCCTGTTCTGAACTCACCTGATGAAGCTCAATCAGAAGAAAAAAAAAACTTTGAGATGAATGAGAACCACTGATTTATATTAAAATATACACGATCAGTATGGGGCAGTTCAAGATTGTAAAAGAAATGATTATAAAGGGTCATTTTTTGCCAGTTTCAACAGAATGACTTTGTTATGAATTTGTTGTATGTTATAAATAAACAGCTAAAAGTAATCAGAAATAAAAGCTGTTGTCTTTCACATATTCACTGTCTGTAAAGATGTTGTTAGATTTCACATGTTCTAAAGCTAGCAGTAAACCTTTCATGTTAGTGGCACTCTTGGTGGTAAATATATTATAAATTCAGAATCTAATGCAAAATACCATACTAATGCTCTTTTAAGTTAACGTCAGTGTTATAGCTTTTGTGTCGCACATTTTCTACATTTCAAATTTTCTTCATGATTTTTTTTTTTTTTTTGTCTCTCTTTTTTGCCTTTGGTTTCTCTCTGTCTGTCTCTTCTGCCTTTCCAATATTTTCTCTTGTCTTTTGGTCCATCGATTTTCTCCTCCTTCATTTTCTGTTTTCTACCCCTGCATTTATTTCTTTATTTTCTTTCTTTCATCTCACCATCTTGATCTTCAGACCCCCAGTCATGTGTGCGTGTAGAGGGGGACAAATCAGAATTCGGCCTGCAGTTCCACCTCCCACTCTCATTCCGTCCAAAACCACCACTCATCGCACTGCAGGCTGTTAAAGACAGGTATCCTCTCAGAGTCAAATACAAAATGAACTGCTTGATTGTTTTGGGTTTTGTTTTTGTTTTTTTCCACTAAATTGCTGACATGCCACATATGTACAGCCATATTAGTCCCCTCCTTTGTTAAACATGGAAACTGATGTGATTGTGTTTGTGTTTACACAGACTTTATACAGCACTCTCTCATAATTGTGTACAGTAGTATAGGTGAAAACCTAGTACACTTGAAAAGTGACCTATAGTTACATACTAAATCAAAAAAAGAAACATTCTACACTTGCATATAGGCAAGATCATCTTTCGTTGTGCAGAGCTGGAGGGGAAGTGAAACTAAATGAGGAAAACAAAACTCAAGTGCACCTGGCCTGCACCAGATCCTTCCAATTCTAGCTTCCTCTTTCAATAGAGCTGCTAGTTTTAGAAATAGCCTTTGTCTGTGCTGAAGTGTCAGTCTTTCGTTTCACATCAGCTGCAGACGGTATGTTTGTTTAAACCATACAATCGGTTATATTTTCAGACTTTCAGATCTTATTTTACACAGTAACGATTTTTGTGTCTATAGGTTAGTGTCTGCTTTATGTCATTCCTGCACTGGATTTATCTTGTATTTATCTGGATTCATGGATTAATTTACTTTCACTTCTGTGTGTTAAATTTGCATTGCTGTGTCTGTGTGCTTTTGTGGCTGTTATCAGTGTTTCAAGTTTTGTAAAGAAGACTACAGAAAAAATCAACAATCTGCAGATGAACTCTGACCTCTGGCCCCGACCTGACCATAGGGATGGACAGGAAGACATCCCCCCCGATGTGACTTCTTGTACAAATGAACTAGACACTGAGTAGGGTTTTTTTTTTTTTGTTTGTTTTTTAAATATATATAGCACTGTAGAATTTTTTTATCAAGTTTTATAGATTACTTTATTTTCTTTGTTTTTCTTATCTCAGGGAGACTGTTGAGCAAGCAGCTAATGTGGTACACGAGCTAAGGACGGCAACTGAGAAAGCCATGTGAGTAATGATTAGATATAGAACAGAGTGTGCAAGTTGCCTTGGTACTAACCTAAATATTGTGACACTTTAATAATTATATAACTGAAAATTGTGCAGATAAAGGTGTAGTTTTGTGCTAAAATAAGTGCAACTAGATCTCTTTCTTTGTTTCTCCTTGTAGCTTACAGATCCAGGACCCTCTTATTCTCTTGGATCCCACGAGATTGACAGAGGTGCTCCTAGAGTGGGTCCCTATTCTGGAAAGGGTCATGGGACCAGAGAACTCCTCAAGCAGCAAGAACAGGCAGATAAAGGAGGAGAAGAAGACCTTAGAAGTGGAAGACAAAGACCCAGACAGCCAGCCCTATTCTGCTGTCCCTCGTGATGACAGTGGGGTAGAGTTCCAGTCAGAGTCCGAGGACACCTCAAGCCATGTAGAGGAAGAAAGCCTTACAGACAATAACCTCAGCTCCACCGCTTTGATTACAGTGTCTTCAGTAGCCATTGTAGCTCCAGTGGAGTTCACCCTGCCGTCAGACCTCCAGGATGACCTCTCTTATCTTGCGTGCCTCTACTTGGACTTGGGCTGCCCAAGTGGAGCAGGTGATGGAGGGTTGGAGAGGGTTTGTGTGTTTCTGAGGAGCTACTTTTTCCTGCTGGATAAGGATAAAGTGAAGAAGATGTGCACTTTGAGGTACAGGGAGCAGCCAGACATCCTAAATACCTACATTGCTTGCATGCTAGGTGAGTATTTTCTTTCCGGCAGCACTTTCTGTATATTCCTACATTAAACAGGGTGCACCTGGTGTAAAGAAAGAAAGCAGACTGGTTGTGCTATTTCAGTAGGTCTTGTTGGTAGTACAATATTCAATACTCTCTTATTTTTTAGATTCAGCATATTTTTACAATAGCTGAAAAATGTACTGCAGTTGATTACAAACTCATAGGATCTTACTACTCCGGGGCTCAATTTAAAAGTAAAGCCATGTGAACAGGCCTTGATCTGTATCTTCACTTGCACATGTGCCAACTTGGAAGCACTAAATATTTAAATATCCATATAACCTTTTTAGGCTCCATTTATAAACATATGAAATCACGCTTCACTTATTTGTTATGATCTCAGCATGAGGTCCATGAGAAACTATGAAAAAGAAAAGCAGCATCTAGCAATATGTTGATGAAGAGAGCAGAATTGTGTATTATGTAATAGAAAATAAATGTGATGCAGATTTGAAACAGGATTCTTTCATACCTTTCCAGTAATGACCAGGACATCCCCAGTAAAACTCTGGTTCTCAACACTGCAACTTAAAGGAAATTGTTTTTACAGATTGACCTTTACTCCACTTTTCCATTTCCCAATTACTCTGTAATGCTTATTTAATTTCTATGTTTTTATTCACTGGATTAGTTTGTGGACGCCACACCAGATGCTTATGTGTGCTTATCGAACATCTCATTCCATATTTATTAACCTCCACTATTCTGCCAAGGCTCTCCACTAGATTTTGGAGCATTTGTGAGAATAAATGAGATCAGACACTGATGTTGGGTGAGGAGGTCTGGAGTGCAATCAGTGTTCCAGTTCATCCCAAAAGGTGTTCAGTGGACTTGAGGTTAGGGTTCTGTGCAGGATGCTTGAGTTCTTCCACTCCAAGTTTTGCAGACCCAGACTCATTTTGTTGAACAGGAGCAGTGTCATTGACCAGTTTGGGTTTCGTAGTTCCATTGTAGGGAAATTGTAATGATACAGCAAGACGTACAAGACAATTGTGTGCTTTGTGACAATATTCTGGGGGAGAGCTACATATGGGTGAAATGGTCAGGAGTCCACATACTTTGCGCCATGTATATATTATATATGTATAGGGATTTTAAGATTATTATAAATCTGTGATCATGTTTAATTTGTTAATCTGAAGAGATATTTTAAACCTCCTGCCCACAGAACAAAGGTAGTTCTAGCTATCTAAATTCTGCGGCACTTAGAACTTACTCAAAGTGTGAATATTATTGCTACCGTAAGGCTACAAGCTGAAATGCTAAGCTAGCATTCAGTAAATTTACAGTAGTACATTTCTCTATGCTGTTTCTCTAGATGTCTACTACACTCAGACATGTACCACAGATAGGAAGAATTAGGACGAAATACTCCATACATTATTAGACTTTTTCTCCTCCTCTCTCTGTGGTTAACCAAATATTCATTCTTTAACTCTTCACACTTATTTAATACTCTCCCAATTAATAAATTCAAATTGAATAAATAATTCATTTTAGTTCAAATGATTAAAAAATGCCCATGGAATTTAATTGCATTCAGTATTGCCTTTATTACCTTATATTATTTGATTAGATTTCTCCTAATAATATAGCTGTGTTTGCAGAGTTTACCCAGGCCAGTAAGGTAGTGGAAGTCATTCAGAAAGGAGATTTACTGAAGTCACTGCGCAGTCTGAGAGATCTACAGCCCTGGAATGCTCCAGTGCTCCTTACTCACCTTTACAGGTAAGCTATATTCACCTTCTGTAATAGTGTTCCTTATTTCCACACGATATTGTTCAATTTTGTAAATCTCTGTTTCTTTTTGTAAGCAGCAGGTTATAGTTTTTAGTAATTTAGCTGGTCATGTTGATGCTGATCTTTCTACCCCTTTGTGGTAGACTGTATGAGAAGCACGGGGAGATGGCCGTTCGGGCATACCCCCAGTTCTATCCTACAATCCTCCCCTCTGACATCATGACCATGGTCCAACCCAGTCACTTTCTGCCTTATCTAGACAATCTGGTTCAGTCCCAAGCTGAAGAACAAAGGTATTCTAAAGCGATTACTATGTACTTTGGGGCATGTGTGCTAATACTTAAAATGATATACCGATAAGATTATACTGTTTTTCATTACTGATGGATTTATTGAACTAATTGTAGCTAGAAATTTACAGTTTTACCTATTTTGTGGAACTGAATATTTTATTGATGGAGTAAATCCATAAAACCATAAACTACACTTAGAATATACCACATGCTGGAGTTTTAGTGATGAGGTATGAATTAAAAACACACAAGATGTCTGATAAAATAATTTAAAATTATAATTCATGTCAATTATAACTGTATTTGAAACAGTTATTCTAATGCTAGAACATGGAGAGCTAGATTTTATTAAATTCCATAGCCCTCTAATGTTCAACATTATCTCTCTCTCTCTCTCTCTCTTTCTGTTTCTCTCTCTCTCTCTCTCTCTCTCTCTCTCTCTCTCTCTCTCTCTCTCTCTCTCTCTGACTTTTTTCCCTCCCCAGACTCTCCTTCTTAGGCTCACTCCTTCAGCCTGAGACTCTACGACAAGTTTGGTTGGATCTAGCTCTTAGCCATGATGCACCACGGAAAGAAGACACGCTGGCAGCTGACGGACACCCAGAGTATATATATTCTTTGTGTGTTTTTCTAAGCAAGATCAGACTTGAAGCTGTTAAGCATTATGACCACTATGATTGACTACAGTGTAACAGATTGTCCTGTTGTCTAAGGTGGCACTCTCACTATTTCTGCTGGGGTTACGGCCGTCTGCTGTCATTGCTCATTCGCCTGCCTGCTGACTTAGACTCCAAACAGAAGATGATGGAGTCATGCAGACTTCATGGGTCAGTCTTAAGTTTGATTGTAATTAATTCTAAGCTACTATATTATTTAAGGAAATATTTAATGTGTTTACGAAAGTATACTATTTACTGTAAATAAATAATGCAGATGAATCTGCATTAAAATGGTATTTCTATAAGGTTTGTTGAGGATTCAAGTAAGTGTAATTGTTTAAGATGGAGGAGCTGTGGTGGTGGTTGTTTTGTTAAAGAGCAGAGCATGTCTTCTCTCAGTTACTGGACAGGCTATCTCTACCTCTGCAAAGAGCTGCAACGGCGCACTGAGGCTTTCTCTGCCATCTCCTTATTAGATGACATGAGTCTCCTGGAGGAACCAAATGGTAAATATCTACAGTACCTGAACCATGACATTAGTGATCCAGGGCTAATTCTGTAGCCCAGATAGCAAATATAAATAGGCAAGAATGTCCCACTGACCTCATTTAGCAATTAAATATTCTTATTATAATTACATACAAGACCATTAAGCATGTTACTAGACAAATTTAACAATTTCAAGCTTAAAATGGTCTTATTCTTTTGACAGTTATTTTAGCTTCATTCAAGAAATAAACAAAGTTAACCGTCAATATTTGAAATATCAAGAAATAGAGTGATTTGGTTCATAGTTATTTGTTTGTTCATAGAAGTCAGCGAGGACAACAATACTTATTTAGCCGATTTCTTTTTCCCATGACTGTAGTCCACTTTTTTGGGGGGCAGCTAAATAAATATTCCTTGCCTAAAGGTATAAAAAGTGCATTTGTTAAACAGTGAATGAAAACATCATTTCGACGTGTTCCCAATTAGCAAATGGGCTGCATGTGATGTTGAGCTGCAGCTTGCACGCGTTGTCCTGATCTTGGCTAGATGTGTGGTGTGTGGTGGAGGATTTTAAAGAATGTTTTATGTAAAGAAACCTGAAATGTCTTCTTCTATATTTCTTAAATGTCATACTTTTTGAAACGTCAGTTGTGTGTCCGGTTCTCTGCAGGTATTGTTCCAGAGACAATGGAAGAGTGGATGTTACTGATTCAGCTGTGTCAACATAGAAACTCCACAAACCCTTCACCAGCCATTTCACATCTCTCTTCAGACTCTTCCATCTGTCCCTCCATACCCAGTACAGTTAACGGCACCAGTGCTGATAGCTGTGTGGATAACACTAATGGTAAGGTCAGTGATGTTGGGCCTGTTGACCTGATCAACGGTTCTGCAGATTGGAGCAGCCGGATCACTGTGGAGAAGTTAGTACTGTGTCTGGCACGGATTGTAGGGCCTGACCGGGCCCTGGCCACGCTGCAGGAACACGGGGTGCACTTGGAGATGAACACTCACTCTACATTGGTGTGTGAGCTGCTGAGAGTCGCAGAGAAGAGGCAGAGGTGAGGAAACAATGCTGTCACCACCACAGGAAGTCCGGATATTAATATTCAAGACACTCTTTAGTGTTTTGATTTAGTGATCACTGGCTGTGCACAAAAAGTATGCTTAAATTCCTTATATTAAATTCCTTGTTCTGTCAGATTTGATAACACTGAGATCACCCAGTTCTTGATGCACTAAATCAAGATCACATGCATTCACGGTGTACTGCGCTGTCCTCATCAGACAAGGAAATATTAGAAGTTTTGGCTTGCAGCTACATCTGACATCTACTTAAGGAACAGGAGATATTTGTGTGTCCTCAACATGAAACAGTCTGCTTTGTAAACGTATAAATGAGATGGACACGATGGAGATGGCTAGGCAACAAATTGCTGAGTCAGTACATGATGTTCTAACGTTGTTTTTGAAAAGAAAGAACGTGTACAATTTTTAGATTTTTACCTGAATAAATTTCAAGAATTTATTAGTAATTAAGATACAATTTAAATACTAAAATGTGTTTCAAACAAGTAGGCTAATATTTAAGCAGTAGTTACTCTTGTTGAATAATAAATTAAGCCAACAGGAAATAAAGAGTTCCATATAAAGACAAAAACAGGTTCTCTAATGCCACCAGATTAAGGACTTGGTTATCAGAGTTACCCCTGAACACAAGTGTAAATGCAATTATAACATTTATTGTGTGTCTGTAATGATATTATAACAGATATCTACACATTGGACTATAATTTCACTATCAGCATATAAGAATATTTCAATAAGAATTTGTATTATATTTACATTTAGTTTACTTAGATGTATAAATGAAGCATTGTAACTCCTTTTCCTGAATCTCAACACACAATTTCACACAAACCGTGCTTTCTGAAGCTCATATGCAATGTTTTGACAGTCTTATTTTGTGCCTGTGTGTTAAACATTTTGCACTTTTCTCAGAGCTCTGATCCAGACCATGCTGGAGCGGTGTGATCGGTTCCTCTGGTCTCAGCAGGCCTAATGAAGAATCTTCTGTTCTTATTGCACCACTCCACCAGGACAATCTGCCTGCTTTCTACACTACAGTCTGCTTTCATGTTCGAGATCCTAGCTATAATTTTCTCCGTGTTTACTGAGATGTCGGTCTGGATCCAGTTTTGCTTTTCATCAGCTGATTTGGTTTTGTTGTTCAGATTGGAGTTTAACAGACTTTGTCTTTGACCAATTTTAACAAATTCTTTTCTGTTATTGGTGCTCTTTTAAAGATGAGTCTTACTTGCTCCTTATGTAGCTGTGTGTGATAATATCCAAAACCAACATGTTAGGTGGGTTTAGTTTCTAAACACTCTGAAAAGTGCTCAAATACACTCTTGAGGATGAAGTTATAGGAATGTGTGCTTTGCTTAAAGGTGTGAGTTGTACTTGTACACCATGCGCTAAACCCATTTTATGAGATTGTAAGTATTATTTCATGGAACCTCTAACCTTTCCCTGACTCGCTCTTTTCACTGTTACATAAACGTGCAAAATCTGTGTAAATGCCATGTCTTTTGCTGCCTGGTCCCCTTTGAAGCAGCTGCTGACATTTCAGTTATGTTTCTGGTTTGACAGTATTAACAGTTTTTGAAATATTATTTGCTTAGAGTTATTTACCTATTTAATTAAACTTTCTTTTATAAATATGTGAACATTTGTAGATCTTAAAAACAACAAAAATGAATATGAACAAATTCCTCATGGAGGTTTAAAATACATTTTCATTCGAAGACTTTTATAGAGTTGTATGTGAAGATTATGTAATAAAATAAGTGAACTGTATAAACTTCGACTCTGCTGGTGACTTGCAGTAACTGTAGTGACGATAATAAACCTCTTTACATCTGTATAAATATGTCTAACATAAGAGGGTGAAAATTCTTCCTCCATTTGTGTTGCCTATGTTTTTGACTGTGTGCTCAAATGTATTCGCATCCACTAATGAATATTTGGATAACAAATTCATTTATTTCCATAAATTTATTTTTCTGTAATAATTCAGGTGATTCATTCAAGACAAAAAACTCATATGGCACTTTGTTTACTAAAATTAAAGGGTTTTTTTGTGGCAGTAACAATTTCTAGTAATGCTTTTGTGTATGTACTGCTTTTGTTCATCTTTTGTTAATATAATCCCCTAATATATTTTGGAAAAAAAAAAAGACGGCTATTTTTCCACATTTTTTTCACCGTCAGGAATCTTGAGAAAACGATATCTAATGGGCAAAGAGGGTGAGAAAATAAACTCACACATATATAATGAAGATTCAGTATTTCCTGTTGTACAAAATGGCCTTGTTGAATTTTAATCATTCACAAATTATTAGTTCATAACTTTAATAACAATCAACGATGTGTCACCTTCCCAGCATTCTCTTTCCTCACAAATATCTCTTCTTCTTCTTGATGACACTTCTCCCTGGCACAGCTTCAGTCAGACTGAGCTCACGCACACCTGCAGAAGAGAATACTGACAGTGAGAGGACTGGACGAGAGAAAACAGAGAAGCCTCTGCGGTACTGATAAGAAAAGGGCTTCAAATTGGAAAGTGAGGACTGCGAATGACGTCAGGGAGAGATTCTAGTTTGATGCTTCTATTAAGGTTTTTATTGTTCTAACTGTATGAGTGATTGCATTTGACTCAAGGACTTTGAGCCCTAATAGTCTATAGGTCTTAATTAAACGCATGCCTCGATGACACACAGAACCTACAGGGAAGTCAGTCTGCTCTAGTGTTTATTTAGTATTCTTTACATGTGTGAAAGCTGATGATATGTTACCTGATTACCACTTTATGTCATCAAGAGGAAGATGGATGGTCACAAACTGAGCTGTTTGCTTTTTTGCAAAAAAAGAGTGGTATAAACTTACCCAACAGCAATGTGAAAGACTGGTGGAGAGCATGGAGCCAAAACGCATGCAAATCGGGGTTATTCCACCAAATACTGATTTCTTAATGTTATTTAGCCAAAGTATTAACACAATTTGTTTAGAGATTATTTGTATTTTGTTTTATTTGAGTTATTAAAGCTCTGCGAATACTGCATGATCTTGGGTTATTTTGAAGTGTTGTCATCTTTAAATATACACTCTAAATAACAATAGTTATATTTTGAATTTAGGAGAAATATTGAATCTAGTTACAGTACAGCACTCACAGTGGGAATGTATCAGCTAACAATTTAGAAAAATGTATTTAATATAAGAAAATGTGTTTGATTTTTGGCATCATTAGCACTGTGTGTGTGTGTGTGTGTGTGTGCGCGTGTTCGGTATTGTTTGATGTGGGATCGTTGTCACCATGTGCACAGATAAGGGAATTCTGCACATACCGGATCGGCTCAGGCTAGAGTATAAAAGTCACAACCTTGGCGATGACCAATTATTAGAGAGTAGCTTATTCTCATTTAGGATATTGGGTTGAGTGGTGTATGCTAACACACTGCAGTGATTGATTATTCAGCCGGAAGCACTACAAATGGAGTTTGTTCATATGGTAAGTGTTAATTACATTATAG
This sequence comes from Hemibagrus wyckioides, assembly GCF_019097595.1. NCBI lineage: Eukaryota > Metazoa > Chordata > Actinopteri > Siluriformes > Bagridae > Hemibagrus > Hemibagrus wyckioides. The sequence continues at coordinate 6,961,922 of NC_080723.1, read as the reverse complement.
GTTATATTCAGTCCACATATGGATATATCGTTATCGTTAAAAGCTGTCAGTTCATGGAAGTGAATTATGTTGCTGTTGTTTTAGACGACTTTCTTTCCCTCGACTCTGACACTCATGATGTCTTTGATGCTCCTGTTTGTGTCTCAGATTTCAGGTGCCAAATGTTGGTTCTATTGTTTTTTAAAATCTTTAGTACTGAAATCAGTGTTTATTGTTTAATTACTGAAATGTACATTGTTGTGATTCAGGAGTGAGGTCAATTCAATCAATTGTGGAGAGCAATTCTACTCAAGGTAACCAAATTGTAACATAATCAACCAACGTAATCTTGAAATTGCATGAATGTACTTCGACTGTGCCGAGTGAATAGAAATTAATCATGATATAATGATAGAGTAGCATTCAATTGTAATGAAAATCCAACTTTTAATTTAACTTGATCCACTGAAAAGAAATGTAATCAGGTGAAAATATCTTGAATATAGCCAGATTGATGAAGTAGATTATATTATTAAATTACAGTACATTTTTTAAGCTTCAACTAGTATTCTTTTATTGTCAGATAATTTGGTTATTGACAAATAATTTTAAGTATTTTTTTCTGAAAAGAAGCAAAATTATCTGCTCACAGAATACGAGTGTTTAAACCTTGTAATTAGTATAAATGTCTATAAATTGGTTTGTCTTACATTTTAATGGTAATCATCATGATAGGAAATACCAGATAAATTTGACTATATTCAAGATTCTTATAATTGTTTACATAAGCTGTTTTGCAGTCTTAGAATGGTTTTAGATTATTTACTTTTTACTGGCCAGACCTTTGGTCACAACAAAACTGTTAAGCAAATCTATTATTTTAATTATGTTACCAGAAAAAAAACACTGAATTATGTCAAACTCGTTTAAGTGGATGTATGTAAACAGCATATATGTGTGCAGTGTATGTGGGATCCACCTTCATTCAGGAGGCTTTGAGGAAAGCCAGAGAGCTAACAGATGCTGCTTATGCACGGACTAATGAGAGGTCAGTTACAATGACTTCGTTTGACTTTATCGTTTATGAGGTGACATATGATATGAATAGATCATAACGTTAGACTATGATGTGTTGCTGTGCTGATTTGCTCCCTCTGTCTGTCTCTCTCAGAGTGAAGATGTCCGTAAAAGAAGGTTCTTTTCGTCCCAGTGACCTGCTGGCTCAGTTTAAACAGATCGGCACTGGTACCAGAGCGCACATCAGAGCTGCGGAGCTGCTGGATAACACGGTGGAACTTATCAGAGAGATGGTGTACACACACACTATGGCTCAGCCTAAACATACTGGTATAGAACAAAAAGATGCTCAGCATCATCATATAATACCTGTCTCAGAATCTGTTTGGGTTGTTTTTTTGTTTTTTTCATATGACTCCATCATAGCTTGTGTGTGTGTGTCTTAGAGTTGTTGAGCAGGGATGACGTGGAGATTTTGTTGGAAGCTACAGGGTGTTCAGCAGAGATCAAGAGACCTGCATGCAAAGGCGACTGCATTTCAGAGCGCTACCGCACCATCACTGGCCATTGCAACAACAGGTACTAACTAAAAATTGCAGCACCAAAGACAACAATAGTGGCTATACACTCACCATCTCATTCGCTTTATTAGGAACACCTGTATACTTGCTTAGACATGCAGTTATCTAATCAGAAAATCAAGTGGCAGCAGCAGAGTTCATACAGTCAGTCCATACAAAAGTGAGTGAGTGTGTATTCACCTGTAGTTTAAACACAGATGTCTGTAACATCAGCTGTATTTTTACTACACGTTAAAATACATAATTGTCAATTTTCTGCAGGCAGAATCCACTGCTGGGGGCTGCTAACACTCCGTATGCTCGGTGGCTTCCACCAGCATATGAAGATTTTCATGGAACACCAAGAAGCTGGAACCCCCATCACACCTACCATAACTTTACATTGCCCCCAGTAAGATGTGTATTAATAATATATAGACTGCACAGTTGTATGGAAACATATAGAAAGTAATTCTAGTTTCTTAATTTTTCAATAATAAACATTTAAATTGAGAAATTGAGTGCCACAAAATGGGACTTTTTTGATTGTAATTATTATTGTTATTGTTATTATTGTTATCTGAATGAACAATTTGCATTTTTCAATCTCATTTCTCCCTTAATGGATATTTACTGTTAACACCTTCCTAGGACTTCCTAGGATGTGGAATGATATTATGTAATGGTTAATGATTATTTATATAATAATTGAATAATTGTTAATAATTGTGTTTATTTATTTAATTTTAGAAAACCACCTTTGAATGTAAAAAGCCATCTTGACTTTACTGAACTGTTGATCTGTTTGGTTGTGATGGTGTCTGTGTAGGTTCGCGTCGTGTCACAGGAGGTGTTGTACACCCAGAATGAGAAGATCTCTTTGGACTTGTCTCTGTCTCACCTGCTAGTGGAGTGGGGGCAATGGATTGACCATGACCTGTCACTGACCCCTCAGAGCCACAGCACGGCTTCATTCAGGACCGGAGCAGACTGCACCCGTACCTGCAGCAGAGACACACCATGTTTCCCCATACAGGTACAGGGCTTTTCAAAGAAAACAAAATCCCAATTGCTTTACAAACACAATAATAAGGTCCTTCTCTCTCTCTCTCTCTCTCTCTCTCTCTCACTCTCTCACTCGCTCACTTAGATTCCTCTCTCAGACCCTCGTCGTAATGTTCAGACTTGCATGCCATTTTTCCGCTCAGCTCCCAGCTGTGTAGATGCCTCTGTCGTGTGTCGTCACCGGGAGCAGCTGAATGCCATCACAGCCTTCATAGATGCCAGTATGGTGTATGGCAGTTCAGACGACCTCGCTCGCTCTCTGCGTAATCTGTCCTCTCCTCTAGGCCTACTTAAACACAACCAGCTGTATTCAGACCAAGGACTTGCTTACCTACCCTACCCGCCTCGCACACACAACCATCTGGACCCATGTGCACCACGAGAAGATTCCAACACAGGAAAGAATACAACGTCCATGGGCAACTTGACCTTCTGCTATCTGGCAGGTACGTCACTGTGGGCAGGAATTTGTATGATTCATTGTGCAGTTTTAAGGTCTGTTTGTTTGTTTGTTTTTTAAAGCTGTGTTTAGTTTTATGATTTGGTTTGGTTTTATTCTATTCATGATAAAGGTGATTTTTAATTTAAAAATGAAGTTTGTTTGTTTGTCAAAACAACAATCCATAGATTCAGATTCAGGAATGTAAATATGTAGATTTCAAAATTCATTCTAAACCAGCCAAGTAAAGAAGGTTTACACTGCCAGACATTAAGATCCTCAGTAACGCCTTTGTCCTCAGTGGAATAAGTGGGCAAAGATATGAAACATGAGTTTACATTAGTGCTAATTAGGCATATTATTACTTGGGTGTGTGCTTGGCAGCTATGCTTTAGATTGCTGTGTCCATCACATCTCTGATGTGTGTCTTTCAGGTGATTCTCGGGCTAATGAGCACTTGGGGATGATTGCTCTCCACACACTGTTTCTGAGAGAGCATAATCGATTAGCCAGGGAGCTCCACATGCTCAACCCCCACTGGAGCCCTGATACATTGTATCAAGAGGCCAGGAAAATCCTTGGAGCTGTCCACCAGGTTCAAGAAAAATATTTGTAGTTACACCAAATTTGTCTTCAATTTTAGCGCAAAACTAAAAACTGTAAATTTCTATTCTTTCTCTACACATCTCAGGTCCTGACATGGGATCACTATTTGCCACATATTCTGGGGCACAGAGCATATGCTGAACTCATGCCCCCCTATCAGGGTTATGACCCTGAGATTGACCCCAGCATTACCAATGGCTTCTCCACTGCTGCCTTCCGCTTTGCCCATGTGACCGTACAGCCCATAGTGAATCGACTAGGACCTGGATATCAGCTTGACCCTAAACATCCCCCACTGCCTTTACACCACTCACTGTTTGCCTCCTGGAGGGTGGTAGAAGAAGGTACATGAAAAGAATTTATAATACTCACAAACACACACATATTTTGTCTTTCTGTGTTATAGAACAATGCACTTAAGCACAATAATAGATTTCAACCTACGAGGGTTCGATTAAAAATTGCATGGCTGTATATTGTGAAAATGGAGCAAATATACATATAAAAATAATGGAGAACATACATCATATAGCCAAACATTGCCACCAAGTTGGAAGCACACAATTTTATAGAATGTCCTTGATTTCTGTGACATTTTCACCTTCACTGGAAACAAGAAACATGTTCCAAAGCTCCTGTGCACAAACTAAGATGATTTGCCAAGGTTGGAGTGGAAGAACTCGTGTCCTGCATAGAGCCCTGACTCTGACTCAACCCCATTGAACACCTTTAGGATGAACTAGAACACTTGATTGCACTCCAGACCTCCTCACCAACGTCAGTGTCTGATCTCAGAAATGTTCTTGTAGATGAATGACCACAAATCCCCACACCAACACTCCAACATCTAGTGGAACGCCTGGTTCCACCTAGTAGAAAGAAGGTTGGAGCTTATTATAACAGCAATGATGGAACTAAATCAGGAACTGGGATGTTCAGGAATTACATATAGGGGTGATCATCAGGTGTCCAGGTTTTTCTTTCTTTTGTTTTGTTTTGTTTTTGCTTACTTAAGAATACAAGCAATTTTCTTTATCTTGAAAATGCAAAATTGAGGCATTTGTTTGGTTTGCATAGAAAGATGTTATCTAATCATTTACATATTTAATAACACTACTGTATTGCTATAGGATATCATTTAAATTATGACATAATGATGTCAAAGTTGATATTGGGTGGTAAGGATATGATACTATGGGCCACAGAAAGCTATCTTGTGTTGGTTATTTGATATTTATTCCATGGCATGGTTATGATAATTAATATTCCCTGTTTCTTTAGGTGGTGTAGATCCAGTGCTCCGGGGTTTACTGTTGTCCCCAGCCAAACTCCAGGCTCCTCAGCAGATGATGGTAGAGGAGTTGACTGAGAGACTGTTCCAGGCTCATGGCGGGCTGCCGCTGGACCTCGGGGCTCTAAACCTGCAGAGGGGGCGTGATCACGGCCTTCCTGGTACTTTCTTTACCCTCGTTCTTCTTTTACATTTTGTTTTCAAAATTCAAGTGAACATTTAGGATTAAGTTATACACTGTATCAGTGCTGCTTCTGTTAGCATTGTTATTTTCACATACATACATGCATGCCCATTTTTAAGACATATCTTGCTCAGCAAATCGTATGAGATGTCCTTCTGTCCTCTCTCTTTTCACTCATTCTTCCATCTGTCTCTATATAAAGGTTATGCTGCATGGCGAGAGTTTTGTGGCCTTTCTGTCCCTGCAAATGAATCTGATTTAATAGAAATTCTGAAGAATGTAGGTTTGGTGCGTAAGCTGCTTGCTCTGTATGGTACAGTCTGGAATATTGATGTGTGGGTGGGTGCCATCTCAGAGCCCGCAGTGTCTGGAGGGAGAGTTGGGCCTCTGCTATCCTGTCTCATAGCCAAACAGTTTCATGCACTCAGAGATGGAGACAGGTGAGCCTTGATCATTTCTAATTTTGTGTTTTAAGTAGTCATGGAGTGAATACATTTAAAATAAATAAATATTTTGCATGATAAATGTACAGTATACATAATGCTGGATAAATGAATAAACTGATTAAATGATCATGTCTGTCTGTCTCGAAGGTTCTGGTGGGAGCGAGAGGGTGTGTTCAGCACTACTCAGAGACGCTCACTGCGTACGGTATCTCTCTCTCGCATCATTTGTGACAACACGCACATCTGCCTGGTGCCCTCAGACCCATTTGTACGGACACTCCACCCTGACGAGCTGCTACCCTGCACACACACAAACGTCACACACCTTAATCTCTCTGCATGGAAGGAGCCAGACACTGGTAGGAAATAGACAGTGTGTACTCTTATTTGTAGCCATTGATAGAATTGCACACGCACACCCTACTAGGAACACCTACCCAGTCATGTAGTTACTTCATCAGCCAGCAGCATACAGTGGAAAGAATCATGCAGATGTAGGCTTGACCTACATCTTGATTCTTTAGTCAAACATCAGAAAGAAGAGAAAGTGATCGCTGTGACTCATAGCATTGTTGGTAACAAAAGAGTTGCTTTGAGTATTTCAGAAACTGCTGATCTCCTGGGAATTTCACACACAGAAGTCTCTAAAGTAGTGAGTATTGTTGCTGATCATGTGCATCCCTTCATGGTTACAAGTTACCAAATTCCAGTAGCTACTTCCAGCATGATAATGCAACATGTCACAAAGCAAATGTCAAACAATCAGTTCAGTGTTCTTTCAGTGGCCTTCTCAGTCACAGGATCTGAATCCAATAGAACACTTTTGGGATATGGGAAGAACGGAAGATCTTGAAGGCTGTTTTGAGAGCAATGGGAGGCCATAGCAAGTGATAGTATAATGTTCCTAAAAACATGCTCAGTGTGTGTGTGTGTGTGTCTGTCTTCTTTTGTTTCTTCAGACCCAGTATGTGGCTCCATTCCTCGGCTGAAAGTGGGTTTCTCTGTGCTGTGTGATTCAGCAGTCCTGTACCAGTGTCCTTCTGGCTATCTGCTCCATGGGTCCACCCACGTCACCTGTGATTCAAACACACGCCTCTGGACTCCAAACCCACCAACCTGTCAAGGTTTCTTTGTGCATCTTTGGATGTTTCTTTATATTGATGCTTTCTGTTAACACTCAACAAACAATGCAACGGTAACAACTATTACTTGGTTTTCTTTCAGATATAGACGAGTGCTTCAGTGGGCCTGTCTGTCCACCAAATCTGCAGTGCCGCAACACGCCAGGTTCCTTCATTTGCACAGGTTTGCATTGTCTATGTCGAAACAGGAATAAGAAAAGACAGATGAGGTGGAACATACTTTTAGTAATATAGCTTTATTTTAGCAAGTTTACATCTTTTTCCAGAGTCCACAACACTTTCTGTCACCTCCATCGCTGCTGCAGTGATGACCGTGGTGGGAGGTGTTGCTGTGATGGCTCTAATAGTGAGTTGCTATAAAAGGTGGGTTTTTAGCTCTGGTTTAAGCTTGAGCTGCAATATTATATCAAGCTGTGGAATTAAATGTGTCATTTGTTATGTTTATTTTTTTTCTTTGTAGGTTTTTCATCAAAAAAGTGAGAGCCAGCAGAGCATGCTGTAATAAGAAACAGTGAACTGAAATTTTGGAAATTTAAATCAGTGCTCAAGTTCACCCTTCCTCTCCACTAGGGGTGATGTGAAACATCTGGATGCCACCTTGTGCAATCTTTCTGCAAAGATTCATAGAGATGCAGGATGCATTATTTGCAATTTATACAGCTCTCGATGTCCCTGCCAGGTCAGTATCTCGCACAGCATTGTCTCAACAAAATATTGCAGATCCCTCACCACCGAGCTGACTAACAGGACTGTAACAAATATGCAGTTAGCGTGAATGAGGATGTAGATGCTGTGTAGTTTTCTCTTTGCGTACAACATGCTGTTTTTTTGCTGAATTTCTACTAATCCACAGGGAAAAGTTGGTTTGGTCCTCTACAAAACAGACTCAGCTTTTCTTATTCTCTTAATACTTCTTATTGGTTAACTAAGAAAATATCACCACATGTTGGTCTACACTTGTCACTTAAATATCACCAAATGTTGGACTACTCAGACAACTCAGCTCTCACCTTGTTCCCCTCAAGGTGGACCCTTCCACATACGTAACTCTATTACATATATAATCATAATATGTTTTATTTATTGTTTTAACAAGTAAAATGTCTGCAGTGGTATGAAGTGTGTATATTATTTTGTATCTGGCAAACACTAATTAATCTCTTCTAAAGGAAGCAGGTCAACACTTTACCCTTACCAATCATGCTGTATTATTTTGTATACACACTGTAATGTGATCTGTGTTACTTTAAGTGTTGTCTTTCCTTGGTTTCCTCTTATACTTGTTCCTGAGATTTACCTCTGCCTGGTAATCTGGTGGTGTTGTCCTCTTTACCTTATAGATATCCATAACAAATTTATAGCCTACAACCACCTCTGCCATGGAGTCAGCTTCTCCCTACAGCCAGTCAATCTGTTCAGTATTATTCAGGTCTGTGAAATAGGTCTTCTCTATTCCATTCCCTCGATTTGTATGAACTTAAGAAGTTAGGGGTGTAATACAAAAACACATCATTTAAACATGAAGTGGGAAAATTGGAAGATTTTAAATTAAATATGAACCTTAACCTATAAAAGAACATGAGACGGGTAGGAAAAAAAAGGGTAGAAATGCTTGCAGCATCAGCAAGGTGTGATTATTCCATCTCTGGCATTTCTAAATCATTCAGCTCAAAATCTGGTCCCAACTAGAGATGTGCACTGGAATGTTTTCAAAATCCCCATGTGCAAGTATTTTTTTTGTTTGTACAGAGCAGCAAGTTTCACACCCTCAGGGGAGTAAAAACCGTCCACTCCTGCACCTTTCTGCACTATTCTCCACACTGTATCTGTCCAATCTATGTTTCTGTATTGGTTTACATCCCTAACTCGAGCCTATGAATATCTGCTACAGTGAATGCAAATCACATATTCATTCAAAGTCATGACTCAGCATTATATTGCATTATTTATTACACTGTATTAAACCATTATGCAAGGCAGTTAAGTGTAAACATAAACATAAAGAAAATTAAATGGCATAAGCTTGAATGTTTAACAAATTTGTTTCCTGTTTCTAAAGGTATAAAAATGTTGTATAAATCTCTGAAAACCATTTAGTCCAAAGAGATTTTCTCAAATGACACAGCATCCTCCCTGATCTAATCAAAACATTGACCCATGATATGAAGGTCCTGATACCATTGTTAACATGAATAAAGAATGACGAGCTGTGCAGAGATTTGTGCTGTGACGATATTAAACAGAAATATATTTTGTTCGAAGCCATTCTGATTGTCAAACCACATAATTAATATTAAAAGAAACAAAATAATTTTGACCCAAAGTCCCACCTAATTGTACGTGCCTCGGTTCAGTTAAAAAAAAAGGCTTAAATCCAAGCATTCATAATAATTGTGCAGATATTGAATGCTGAATCTACACCACCAAACACCATAATTATTGACAGTGAAGGCTTTGTCCTGGAAATGTAGTCTTTCTAAGCCCAGGTCAAGCTTTCATTAAATAAATTCATATTGATTAAAATAAATCTGTGGCTGATTGCTTTAATGTCCTGTTTTAAAAATGCTATAAAATATTTCCTACCCAATAAATATATTACAGCCCATAATTAGGCTTCGACTGGCTCTACTGGGCATTGGAACAACATGTTATATGCTTTGTACTAAGCAATTTATTTCAGGCAGCATGTAGTGCGTCTTGGTGGTGTAAGTAAAGCAGTGCTTGTTAAGGAAGAAGCATGTGCAGAATGAGATGAATAGTGTGACATTTAGATTGTGCACTGAACAGGTTCTAACTATGAGGACCTAAAGTTCTGTAAACTGTTTCTGCACCAACAAATAATCTAAAAACAAACCCAACATTAATTCTATATTTGTGCCATAGTAAGAACTGTGCTGAATATTATACACAGAGTGAAAAATCTGACTCTGGTCCAATACTGATCATCACCATCATCGCAGAATTCCTCTCACTTTTTAATGTAATAGTCACTGACTCGATAACGGAGTGTATCTTTGGGAAATCTGCTGCACTTTTCATCGAATTGGTGTGTGGAAAAAACCTGCCACAGAATCTGTGTGTCCTTCAGTTCTCTTCTGTAAAGAAGAAGCCTAACTTGGCTATAGACATCTCCCGCCTCAAGCGCATCACCTCACAGAACATCTGCTCAGCTGCATGGAGAGAAAGAGAGCATATGACTCCATCATGTGAACTACAGTATAGTAGAACAAACAGAATGCTGTTATTCACAAGCATATGAAGGTCATTCATGTGAGCAATGTTGTGTCACTCACCGTCATGTCTGACCAGACCCTGCTGGATGTATCTGATATAAGTGAAGAAGTTACACACTGCTGTGATCTAGTGTCAGAGAGAGAGAGAGAGAGAGAGAAAGAAAGAAAGAAAGAAAGAAAGAAAGAAAGAAAGAAAGAAAGAAAGAAAGAAAGAAAGAAAGAAAGAAAGAAAGAAAGAAAGAAAGAAAGAAAGAAAGAAAGAAAGAAAGAAAGAAAGAAGTCACACCTACATATGTTGTCAAAATGAAAAACAACCATGTGTATCGCCAGGATTTACTTGAGCTTGTGTATAAAAGAGAGACAATGAGAGGTTTGTACCCGAGCTCTGCTGGAGGGAGAGATGTAGTAATAATTCTCTTTATCTCCCAGTTTGATGCGATGTCGGCAGAGATGGGACATTCCACTCAGGGCACACTTCCTGCACCCGCGCACAAGAGACTCATTATCAATGCTGTCAATCAAACAGCAGTCTAACAAACATCCCAGTGCATCAAGCATACGGGCATTATGGAAAATATCCTTAAAACTAAACAAAAATCACACACAAGACTAGGCTCTTCTCCCAATGTTAGTTAATAGTGTTAAAGGCTGAAATATTTTGAAAACACTAGCACTGAGTGTTATTTATGTTAGGCAGGGGTGTCCAAACCTTTTGCAGTGGGGGGACTGATTAGACCTCATCAAAAAAAAAAAAAAAAAGAACCCACTACCACCACCATCAGGTGAAAGGAACTATTGCAACGTGTTGGCCGACAGACCGAGGGTCTTTGGAACAGAAAACATCAGTCTAAAAGCCTCATGTGGCACTGGGTTCAGATTTTGGACACCCCTGAATTAAGGAATAAAAGACAGAGTTACAGAAAATCCAAGATTAAAGGTTTGATTAGTGCAAAACCCTTAAATCCTAAAGACATCCCTACAGTGGAAAACTGTTCCACACTCTTATTAAGCTCTGACACTGGAGACTCCATCCACAAATATGAAATAAATGTCACTTACAGAAAATATCAACAACGTCATGTTTTTTTCGTCAATTCTTTACGTCAATTCTTCCTCTTGTCAACTTCATACGTTACATAATGAACAATAGAAATATCTATAACTATGATGTCATCAGCTAATCATGTATTGTGGATATGCTTCCATGCAGCTTGATAGAACAATTTTATTTTTTACGGTGATAACAACCAGTAAAAGGTCAAGAGAGTCAGTTTAACAGAAACGTATGTAATCCAGTGCAACACACAGAGTTATGTGGAAAGGAAAAGGCAAGATGAATTAGAACAGTGATTTGACATGCTAGCTTCTAAAGTCACTTACGTCTCTACTGGTGCTCGGCAGCCACTGTAAAAACAAGCCCATTTCAAACTGTGATCAAACTGTGATTAACCACATGGCGCCCAAATCATGATGTGATTTAAAAGCTCCAAATTGCACCCATGTACAATTATATGGTGTAAAAAAAAAAATCTTGTAGAGCACAGAAATGCTGAAGTAGCATCATGTATGGTGCACGACTCACTTGAGTCCTCCACACTCAATACTCGAGGCCTTGTCCATGGGCAATGCCGTCAAAGCAACGGGCTCAATAGTCAAAAAGTTATTCTCCACAGCACTCTGAACAGACTGAGACAGCTAGGAAAGAGAGAATGATGTAAAGCTAATATGATTTCTCACTGTGTACAAATATAAGAAATAGATATGTGTACAAGCTTGAACAACCTTACTTCTGAACATGTGAAAGAGAGACAGGGTCCAATGTCCTCTTTGTAGATCCGGGTCAGGAAGGCAGATGACCGATCCAGACTCGGTTTCTCTCTCCAAGACAAAAACTCAGCAAACAACACGGAGTCCAACTATGAAGAACAAAAAACTATTAATTCCTCAGTTAATTAAACATAATCTATTGCTACAGGGGTTATCGCTTATATCGATGTTGTTCATTAAAATTACTGTTTCTATGGTAACTTAGATTCTGTGGATGACCCACTTCATCTAAGAGTAATAATAAACAGATATTTAAAAGCGTGCTGTCATTTCATTGATGATAATCATTGATGAGATGAAGTCGTTTGTTAGGAGACATTTATTTAACATTTCTTGAGTCTCGAGTGTCAGGAATTTCCCTGCACAGGAATGTCTTTGGGAAGTTTACGCTTTGTGGTTTCTCAGTAAAAGGACAGGCTATGTTTTTTGAGAGAAAGAAGGAATGCTTGTATTCTGCATTCTTTTCTAATTGAATGCAAAATTTTCCATTAAAAATGATATGTCAGCAATAACTTGAGCGAAAAGTAGAATCTTCACATATATTATTCACATGCATTTCAGAATTTCTGGTGATCTGACATTCGCTTTAATGAATTCGCTTTAGTGTAGATTGTTGTAGAGTATGTGTAAAACCTGATGATCCCTGCTGTATATTTAGTGTGACTGTGTGTGCATTTAGAATTCAAAACTAGAATTCAACACTCAATGATGGTGACTATGAAGCAGTCATTTTCGCAGATTTCTAAATGTATCGGAACATAGGATTATATAAGAAAAGTTGAAGCCCTACTGGCCAGCTCTATGGTCAATATGTCAATCCTTGCAGGATTTCAAGAAATGTTTTTTTTTGTGACTGCTGCAACCAAAAATGCATGATTTCACTGCAGCTTATTGAAAAATGTATGATAAAACTACTTTAATTGGTGAAATTGCAAGCACAGGATACTCCTACCAGTGATCATGTATGTAATTATTTTCTATGACAGTTGTATCCATGTTCAACGCACGTGAATCGAAAACAGCTTTGGCTGAATGTGCGTTATAATCATGTCACACAACGTATCTTCGCCTAAACCTGCAGAAAATCTGCAGTAATTTTGTAAAATTGCAAGCTCCTACGAATACTGCGGTGTGTGCTTGGTTTTGCATTCATTTCTGTGATTGCAAAATCCTGGAGGGAATGATATGGGGCCAAAAAAAATGTCAGTATGAGTACAACAGGTCAGTTGCACAGACTCTGTAGTCAGTGTTTAGATTCCAGTGTACAAGCGAGTAAACACAACTAAAAATCTGAGCCCTTTATCTGACAGTTACCTGGCAACAGTGAGCTCCTGCAGATTCACACATATTAGAGAAAAACAGAGAGAGAGAGAGAGAGAGAGAGAGAGAGAGAGAGAGAGAGAGAGAGAGAGAGAAAGCAAGAGTGATGGGAATAAGAGTGGAAAGGAGAGGATTATTGATGAAAGTTAAGATCACAGTAAGACAAAACATATACTATGAAAAAATTACTTCTCAAGGAAAGCAGGATGATTTGATTTGCTCCATGACATAATACTGAGGTACATCCAAACCTGTCTGCTCGTATACCTCTTTTTCTTCCCGGCTCTTGTGTGCGTTTTCACTGGGAAACTCGGCTTGTAGCTGAGGGAGAGTGAGGGTGGCACTCTTGTTGCGAGTGTGTCCTCCAGGCCGAGACGAAGCTCCTCTGGATCCTGGGGACAGCAGCTGAGGGTGGAGCTGACGATTAGGGGAGGACGGGGTGGAGGTCAACACAAGGGTCTTTAGTGCAGTTACTTCTGCCTGTAGCACATCAATCTGAGAGAAAAAAAAGGTGCATAGCTGAGACTGATAAGGATAGATTTATATATGTAAATAACTAAAATAAGACACTACCTTGCCCTGTGCCTCTTTCAGTTGCTTTTCCGCAGTTGCTTGCTTAACATTGGCTTCCCGCACCATCTTGTGAGCCTCCTGTAGAAGTGATTTCAAGGCTCAGTTGAGTAACAGTAATATAGACACATTAACCAGCTATACATTATTGGTATTCTCAATCTCTCTCATTTCTGCTTTTAAAAAACAAACAAACTAGAATTATATTACTGACTACTGCCACATATGAGGTTGTGCTATGATGGCAATGGTCCTGTTTACCTCAAAGAGACTTGCAGTCAATTCCTCTAGTTCCTGCTCCAGCTGATTTCTCAGAAGCGACAGTCGCTCACATTCCTCCCCCTTTAGCTTCAGCTCCTGCAAGGCAAAATATTAACCTAACATTAAGTGAACAGAATAGCTGACTGCTAAGCTGCAGCCGTAACTTCAGAGCCCAGATTCATTGAAACTGCATAGCACATGGAGGGCATTAATTGTTTTCATCTCTGCTGTATCTGTATGATCAAACTCATATGGTTAGAGGGTGTGGTGCAAATTTCAGAATAAGACCAGTTCACACATCATTTCCAGTATTCAATAAAAGACAGCATTAATGAAAACAGACTTCCATTGACTTGCATATGCAATCTTTGTGCATTTGAGCTACGGAGTGGAAGAAAAAGGATCTCTCCATGGTCAACATTTGATTAAAAAAATACAAAGCAATCTAGGTAACCATGATAACTGATGTAAATTTACTTCCTCGAAACAGCAAATTATAAAGTGAGTGTTCTGGATTTAACAAGCAAACAAGTCTGTATGTTGATTCAATGAAAATACTTGTACATACAAACGACATATAAGAGTTCCTGAGCAGCAATTCGGCACTGTGAAAGTTTGTGAATTACAAGTTACAAGCTGTAAGTCAAATCTACGTCTTGAAACTTCACATATTCATTATTAAGGGAAAAAAAAGTTTAATTTAATTTCTTGAGTAATTACTTCATCCTGGACTGAGTGGCTGTTGATTCAGAGCATATTCAAAGCAGGTCACAGTAGGACTGGACCACAGTATCACAAGGGTGTGTGGGGAAAAAAATGTTTCTTAATTATCTTCTTTACAGGTCATATTTTTTCTTTACATAAATCTCATCTCGCCGCATATTTCACACTGTTCAATGCTGAACACAGGAACACCAGGAAGATGTAAGGAACATTTAGTCCATCCACGGATAAACACTGCTACTTTATATTTATATATACTACTACTTAATACTTTCCCTTTATATTTTCCTCCTGTTCCTGTTGAACATTGTAGTGAGAAAATGAAAAAAGCAAATTCATTTTGAAGTACTAAAACAGAATAAAAAGTGATGGACAGAATCAGAGCGTGAGATGATGGGAGAAAAGAAGGAGAGACTGAGTGCATGTTTGTTTTTTCACCTTCTGCGCAGCATCCAGCTGTTCTCTGAGGAACTCTGTGCCCTTCTCTCTAATCTCTATAGAAGAGCTTCGTAGACGAGACACGCTGTAGGCTTCTCGTCTCTGAGAGTCTGTCTCCTCCTGGAGCATGGTTTCTCCTCGGCCTCCTCCAGACTCAGTGCCAGGTTCCAGCTCTGCCTCTAGGTCTATCAACCTGCACAGAAAACCAACTCTTTAGTCCACTAAACAGAAAAAAATCTTTAGTCTATTAAACAGAAAAGCTCTTTAGTCCATTTTTGACAGTTTGTAATGACATGTCATGTGATGTTTGTAAACAACACTTCAGTACTGATCGAAGAATGTCTAAGATCTAGCAGCAGGCCTTGTTTAAAGTTCATAAACATATTAACACAGCACGTGTGAGAGTGTTTAAACTGGTCATAACACGACACAGGCTATTTCTCCGAATAACCACACACCGAAACAGTGTAGTCTTTTAAAAAATAAACACTGCATTCTTGGGAAATATGTAGAATGGTAAGTTTCAGACCGGAGATCCACGCCCTTACCCCGCCGCTGTTTGACAGAAGCATCCGCTTCTCACCATAGGCAGCTAAAACGATACAAAACAGTCGATTCAGGTCTTTTCCTCAACAGTGTCCACTAACTTTCTCAGAACAGGTGAGCTTAAAAAAGAAAGACGCACAGGAAACCCGCGACCGGTCTCGAAGCAAACGCAAAACAAGCCCGCATACGCTTTGAGAAAGTGTTTTGATTTGTCGCACCGAGACTCGGACACGGAGCAGGAAAAGTTTCGGTGGTTAATCCAGCTGGAGCCGGTCACATGACTCTGGGGCGTCGCTCAGACTCCGCCTCCAATGACGAGAGCGCTCAGAAACTTACACACTGGCCACGACCCAAAGGTGTGTAACGCAGTGACGCTGTACCTGTTTACCTGTTTACAGACATCTGTGTCTGTTTCCGGATTTAAAACTGAAAGAGGCGTGGACTAAATCTAAATTGATTATCTTTCTTTTCTTTTCTTTTTTTCTTTTTTCTCCAGTATGTCCATCACTGAAAAACAGATCGTTGGAAATGACAGAGCTTCTTAGGGAATTTGTCAGCATTTGGGAATTCTTATTCACTGACAATTCCTCATCCTTGAGCTTATAACTGATCTCATCTTGAAATGTTGCTGGGGCACATTTTTGTTTGCAGTATTTTCTCATGAAACCAGGAGCTCCACAGGCAGTTACTAAGGATGAATGAACGAACGCTGCCAATGCATCTCACAGCACCATACGTTCATAGCAGTGGACCACTATCATGGCCAAACATTTCTGGACACTGTGCTTCTTGAGCATCCTATTCCTGATTTAGTTCCATCTTTGCTGTTCCACTCATCTGGGAAGGTTTTCCACTAGATGTTGGAGATTTGTGTCCATTCAGCTACAAGAGCATTAGTCAGATCAGACACTGATGTTGAGTGAAGAGGTCTGGGGTGCAGTCAGTGTTCTGAGATCTGCGCAGGACACTCGAGTTCTTCCACTCTAACCTCGGCAGACCATGTCTTCACGGAGCTTGCATTTGGGGAGTAACCACATATAGGTGAGATGATCACATGCTTTTGTCCATATAGTGTATCTGTATTTAAAAAAGTGATTTTTTTTTAATTGCAACAGAATCACATTACTAATCAGAAAGCAGGTGGCCATTTGAATCTTTTTCAGCAAGCTTTTAAAATAAATGGAAGAAAAAAATGCACCTCTTATTTCTATCTGTACCTTTTCTGTTCATTGTGTCTGCTCATTCAGAATAGCATATTCATATTTAGTTACATCCCTAATATATACATAATTTTACATATTCTACATAACAATTCTCAAGAATATTTTTATGTAGTATAGAGAATTACTTCGTCTGTACTTTAAAAAGTAAAAGTGATAAAGAATAATCTTAAAGTAGTTATTACAACCTGAAGGGCTACTACAATCTGTGCTTCCTCGTGTTCAGCAACTGTATCATTATGACATTTATAGGGGTGTGTTTGTTGCATCAACAAAAAAAAGAAACAGTGTTCCACAAAAATAACAAGATCTACAAATATACTTTAAGTGATTTACACATTTTTTAAAAACAAAATCGTGGACTTCCCAGCATTCATTTGTGGATTTTTGAAACATTTCTGAAAAGAAATCACTGAGTGGGCATAAATCAGTAAGAGGGCAAGACAACCTTTGATAATATCCACTTTTCCCTGATCAGTCATAACACATAAACTCTCCCAAAGGCAATATATTAACACATGCACTCCAAAAGGCCAATACAATTAAAATTCAAATTGATTTAGCATTTACACTAAAATAAATAAGATATTAGCATATTACCTGACACTGGCTGCAAAAAAGACAAAAGGCAAAATTGCTTTTATTTGTGCTGTGTTGCCAAAAGCTTGTGGTCACCTGACCATCACTCATGTGCTTGTGGTACATCACGTTTCAGATTTAGTTCCCTTTTTACTCTTATATCATTCAGCTTCAAGAGCATTAGTTAGATCAGTTGAGTGAGGAGGTCTGGGGTTCACTCAGTGTTCCAGTTCATTCCAAGGGTTTATTTTGTGCACAGAGGCATTGTTATGTTGTAACACAGAATTGTCTGCTTCATATGTTTCATATCTACAAGATCCACATATGGGATGTGATGGCCAATTGTACACATGCTTAGTGTAATAGCTACACCAGTGTCACATAGTTCAATATTTTTATAATTTCATTCTCCTGTGCTTTTTCTGACAAATGTCATGAGACACCTTTGATGATCTTTTACACACTGGGTTTATCTTTCAAGCCTCTTGCAGAGACACCACAGCATTTATCACTGGCATTCAATTCATAAATGTGTTCACTAAATTCCACCACTCCTTGTTTTGCCAGTGTCCTTGAATAACTGGAACAGCGCTTTTTGAAAAGAAAATGT
The DNA here is from genome assembly GCF_019097595.1 of Hemibagrus wyckioides. Taxonomy (NCBI): domain Eukaryota; kingdom Metazoa; phylum Chordata; class Actinopteri; order Siluriformes; family Bagridae; genus Hemibagrus; species Hemibagrus wyckioides. Next base: position 6,943,866 of record NC_080723.1, on the reverse strand, counting down.
TCATGTAATTATTCATTTCTCTTCAGTAACCACTTTTCAGATTCTTGCCCATAATTATTGAGTACAATGCAGCATTACACACCCTGTATCAGACTCTCTCTCTATACATACAAGTATAACAATAAGAATTAAGATATTATTATTTGTAGGTACTGGGATACTATGTTGTCTATGTTAGTAATTCCCCTATTCTAAGAAAAAAAGAGTCCCCTTTCTACAATATCACATTATACAGCTGTAGAGATTAATGTACAGATAAAGTATTCTACATGCTTCTCATTACTGATCCAACATACTGTATGTGCTTCATTGTTATGTGTGTTCTGTTACTCAATACTTGGTAACGTTTAAAAATTCTTGTTTGTGGTAATCACATGTATTTTTAATAATAATATTAAAATATTATTTTTTATATCAAATATTTTTATTTGAATATTTATTATTATTTATTTTAATTAATAATATTAAATAGCAAAAAGCACTAAAAAGCTAGGTTTATCCTCGTATCTTAATTAATTATGCATTCGCCAAAACATACTTTCCAACAGGACATTCCACCTTTTTAGCTCTGCTCTGCTTGCTTTGCTGGTGACCTGAAGAATCCTCTTTTCCAAAAAATGCATGGGAAGAGTACAGAGCTATTCCTTTGCTGCCCGTCATCAAGAGCTCATATCCAGGGCTTGGTGTGGTCACTGCTGCAGGAGAAGATGAAATACACACAGCGTGGATTCCCTCAAAAGCATCCATCTTCCAGGGAGATCTAATAAAAGCAACCCAGGTTTCTCTCAGGATTTCTGCACATGTGCCTCCATGGTTCTTAAGTATCTTGCTGTACCTGGATATGACAAAAATCCTAGAAAGTGATCTCTATTTTCACAGTAAACAATGACAATGTGAAAGTTTTGGGTTTTTTCCAAGATTCTCTCTCACACACTGTTGTGTAGGTCTACACAAAAGTGTAGGCGCATAAACACTAAATAATCATCATAGTCCATATAACATTATAAAGCATACCTAATGTACAATTGTTTATTCCAAAATGAGGAACAGAAACTTCCCATGGAAGTTTCCCTTTCATCTAACTCAAAACCAAAAATATTCTGTTATATTGCTGATATTTCTATTAAACTATTGATTAGCATTATCTAAAGTTCTGAGAAAAGGACCTTTGGATTTTGATCAACTCTATCCTTGTCTAGTCAGGATGGACCAATGTTAAAAATGGTTAAGCCTAATATTATTGTTCACAATTAAAGGTCACTTGGGTCAACTTCAGGCATTCTATTGTCCTAACATAACCACAACCTAAGTTAACTGGATAAATGCTGGGTAATGTTTTAGTGGCACCATTTCCATTTTTAGAGCTAACAGTGATGGTGGATTTATCCAGATTCATTGGTGGAGCCATACTTTATTGCTGAAAATTTTCAAATAAAATTTAAAGTAGATGTTTTATCTTTAGTTTTATGTTGGCATTTTTCATACCTTTTAAAAAAATATACTGTGCACTGAATATCACTAGCTGTGTATTCTTCACCGTAATAGTCTGTACTCCACTGCTTTAAATTTTATGAGAGTAAAATGTGTGCTTTAATACTAACCCATGTGCTGATGTGAAATCAAACAAACTTTTTGTTGCCCTAAAGCTCATCTTTTGCACATGGAAGAGGCGAAGAAGGTGAAGAATTTTCCATTTCAACCATGTTTTCACAGATGGTGTACTTGAGGTCATGGGCTGTTTCTGATTTGTCCTACACAGTTCTTTTCTTCTTTTTTTTTTTTTACTTGAGCACAGGTTAATCTTTGTCTGTGGTTTCCGAGGTTATTTCTAGTAAACTTTAACTGTTCTTTAGATTTACTGACCTGGGCCCTGTAGTCTGCTATTTGATTTCTGCATTTTCTGCATTGTAAGCATTGTCTGCACAAATTCAAAGCTTCATCTTGACAGGTTAAGGGATTTCTTGTGCTCACATGGTTTGCGGATTTGCTGATCATTTCCCAACCCTGCTTAGGTTGTATTATCTATTGGGCCTCATGATATCAGTCTGTAAGCAAACATAAAACCCTGAGACTATGACTAATGTTGAACACACCTGAAGACAGAACTACCTGTAAAATTCCAGTAGTCTAGTATCTAAATGTTTTTTGTGCTTGAAAATAAAGTGAGGTTATTTATATAGATGTCATGCTGTAATTGTTTTTTTCTTTGTTTCCTTGAATATCAGGGTTGATGTTCAATTCTTATTAACAACAGTGTAACCAAATTATGAGTATAGAATTTTTTAAAAAAAAAAAGCATTTCTTCTGCTGTCATGCTAACCCTATGTAAGTTTGACATTATAGCATATCCATACACATTTTTATAAACTTTTATAAACTTGTCTTACCTAGCAAAGAACCAGTGGTGGTATGAATCAGTCAATCCTTACTTCTTGAACAAATGTAAGCATTAGAAGCAAAACAGAGGACTACAGAGCTTATTTTGAAGAAGAAGAAAAAGTCCTCTTGTGGTTTCTCCAGTATGAACAAAAGCTTGTGTTGAAGTGGAGTCACACTCAGAGAAACTCTGCTCTTAGAAAACCAGGCAGACGAAGTCAAGGTTGCCAGATTGGAGCACAATCATGATGTAAATGCATTCGCTCCATTCATTATAAATCCTCGTAGAATATCATATCACACGGGAAATCAGGATTAAACCACACTGTAACCACATGTTCAAATCATAGAAACACAATAACCCTGTGTACAAAAACAAAAACAGCAGGCCAGTTTAATAGGAACACCTGCTCAAAATTTTCAAATTCAAGTTGGTCACAATACACAATAATACCCAGTATGGCATGCAGTACCATGTTATAAAAATATGACTCAAATGGAATAAAAATAGAAAATGAATCGAATAGTAAATAACAGAATTTTAAAAAACAAAATGTAATTGGCTGTACAGAACAAGGGAAAAATAATAGAGGAAATAGTGTACATGGATCATCAGTAGAATGACTGTTGATATGAATATGAATATAGTATAAGTGTTTATAACTAAAGTGTATAAAATGCTTATTCATCAGGCAATCATGTGGCATTATGCAGGTGCAGGTACACTGTGTTAATACTGTTGTGTGTGGAATGTCCCAGGTGATCAGGACAGATTTAATCATACTCAAACCAGCCCATCCGGCAGCAACAACCATGCCACAGTCACTGAGATAAATTTTTCTTCATTCTGAACTTGTCTGTGAACATTAACTGAAGCTCTTGGCCTGTTTCTGTGTGATTTTAAGCACTGCACTGTTAACAGAAATATGAATGAATGAGCAGGTGTTTCTAATAAAATGGCTGGGGAGTGTATGTTCAAAACTAATTAGAGCCATTAATCTGACTACTAAAAACTTCAGTCGGATCTGACCAGCTACCAGAACTGGTACAAAAACTGAATTACTGTTACTAATGCAATTTTAATGTAACATGACAGTAAAGCAGTTAGAAAATCCATTCATCCATATTCTGTAGCAATTATCCTACACAGGGTCACAGGGATCACAGATGCCAATCGGCCAACAACACATGTCTTGGGGACATGGAAGGGGGCGGAACCCAGAGTACCCAGAGGAACCCACCGAAGCTTGGTGAGTTCTACCAGTTCTACTAGCTCACCTGTGTTTTAGCAGATGGTACCTGGTCTGACCAAGCTGGAGTTTTCAGCAGGGTTGTTTGGAGTGTTTGTCCTTCCAGCATCTGTTGTTTTATTTCATTGTGTCTTTTTGTCAAGGTTGTGGCTGTCAACTGTCCAGAGTCAGCTACTGCATTCAAAATCTTTCAAAGCTTTACACTGTTCTCACAAAGAAAGTACTACACTACCCATAATGCATTATGCAACACAACCACTTGCTGGTACAACTATTCATAGTCATAGTCATAGTCAATATGATAGTCAGACATATTGTAGATTAGAGATTATATATATATTTTTTTATCTGGATATTTTATATTTTACAGTTCTAATATTAATATGTGGCAGTTACCTTTTAATTAACCAGAAACCTTTTAATTTTAATTTACTGTGCTAGTTTCATGTACTGTGCTATGGCATGTTTTCTAGCCTAGAAATACAGTTTATTAAAACGCAGTTAAAATCTTAACATATACAATGCATTAACTCCAAGGCTATGCTCTTAAATACAATGACAAATCACCTGAACACTAGTGCGAGATGAGTTTTGAGGGAGTTTTGTAAATATATTTGCAACGTTACTGACATGTAGGTGGACACACCTTCTCGTCCTGATTGGCTGGATGTTGGAGGACCACATCTATGCCAGATTTGGAGAAATGTCCCCCAAAAGCTAGAGAAGAATGAAATATTATTGCAATCCTTGTGTACTTAACACTTCCATGTGATTGCAGTAGATATTTTAATGCAGTGTTTAGTATACCCTAGTTAGTGATACCTCAGCCTTTGTAGTCCAGGTTTCTCATCACACATAGGATATTCATACAGTCTGAGTACATTTCATATCTGTGCTTCCTGTTCATCTGCGTCTGTCCACAGACTTCCAACAAAGGGGAATATTTAGAAGAACTCGAAGAATGTATGACAAGCCTTTGTAATAGTGAAGTGGATATAACTACACATATTTTTAATTACTTTTGTGGTTTGCTTTATACAAAAAGTTAATGACGTAAATAATAGTACAGACTCCATTTACAGCAATACCGTAATACTTCAATAAATTGTGAATTCTGGTAAGAAAAATAACTAGAAGTACTACAAGATTTGTCTAAAATTCGGGGTGTTTGAAGCTACTGGCACATTCTTAGTGAAATATAACCTGAGAGAAAAAAATACAATGAATAATATTTAGTATAAATCTTTAATTATGTAATAAATCTTGTGCCGTGTCCCCGTCGAACTTCATGTGAGGAAAACTTTCTAACATATTGCAAAGAGGCATTATAATTTAAAAGACCACCCTTATCATAAACCTAGAATATCCAAGATATTGCAAATAGGTCAAATTAGTCAAGCATCGTCTTTTGTTTACAGATACTGAGTTTCCCTAAGATGTATGACTAAATTGGGAGAGAGCATGACTGACATTTTCTCCAGCAGGTGTTGCTAGCTCCTCTGAAAATAACACAATTACTGCAATATTCATTTTTAAATGACAATAATGTCAATTGTTTCTTATTCATCAGCCTTTAAATGGATTGTTGGTGAGTCACTAAATTGGTCACTGCACTATTATGGGATAAACTGTTCTGGTCCTATTGGTGTGTGCAGGTTATTTAGCGCTGAAGGATTATTAAAGATTACTTACCGCTTCCCGCACAATGCTCTTTTGTTGCAGAAAAGAGATTAACATGTCAAGTGACTTGAGTTGTAGGCGTCTCCTTTCTTTTTTTTTCCCTCTCCAGCATCTCTCACTTCATTGCTGCTCATGAAGCCTGTCACCCTTCGTTTCCTTTCATACTGTGAGTAGCTTTAATATGGGACTTTAATATATATATTTTTTTTCATCTGATCTATATTTTGTAATGAGGAAGTGTTTAGGTGGGGTTTTTTTTTTTTACATTAGTTGAGGGGAACCCAATGTTCTGATCATGTAGGTCTGGGGTCCAGCACATTTGGATAGTTTCAGAGCTCTGACACACGAGGTGACTCAATTCAATTAAATTTATTTACATAGCGCTTTTAACGATGGACATTGACTAAAAGCAGCTTTACAGAAGTATAGAAAATAAAAATAAAAATAAATGGGTTAAAAAGGTTGTACTCCATTGCTCTAGGTCTCTAGGACCCTGTCTTGAATTTTGTAAAGAAGCACAGGGCAATTCATGAGTAAGAAACTGAATTGTACTAAAATTGTACAAAACTGTGAATAACTATTAAATCAAACTCCTTTCCCCTTTCTCCTGTTCTTCCCTTGATCCGTAACTGAATTAACATATACACTAATATACACAAACTAGCAATAAAATCACACTGTAACATCATTTTGTTTTTTTTTAATGCCACACAGACTTCAAGAACCACAAAGCATTAGTAGTGTTTTGGTAAGCCAGTCCTTCTCAGCAGCAGAGAGTAAGAGATGACGGTGACATACTCGCGCAGAGTTGCCGATGCCCGCCTTGGGACCTTCTCTCACCTGCTACTGCGTTGGAAAGGAAGCATTTACAAGCTGCTATACAGAGAGCTGCTCATCTTCATTGTGCTTTATTACATCATCAGTGTCCTCTACAGGTACAAGCAACCACTGGTGCCACTGCATTTGTTTATTTTGTTTTTTAAAATATAAAAGCTCTAATCAGTATTTGGGAAATAGACAACTTGTCCTAAATTAATTACAGAAAGCAATACACAATGTCATCTTGGTCATCATTTACCAACTGCTGAAAAAATGTATCATGTCAAAGAGTAGGAAAAGTGATCACTGTTTACTGATACAGATTCCTCTTGGATGATGGGCAGAGAAGGATGTTTGAGAAACTCGCCATCTACTGTGATCAGTATGCACAACTCATCCCTGTATCATTTGTCCTGGGTGAGTGTAGCTCTTTCTCTCTCTCTCTCTCTCTCTCTCAGACAAGATAAAAAGTTAACGAAAACAGAACTTGCTCTAAAGTGAATGCATATCTGAGAGCTCCTTTAAATGACCAGCAAGACTTTTTGCAGGTGTACTACTTTTGTGTTCAGTATAATCAGATGTGTTACCATAAATGTCTGTGCTTCCATCCTGCCAAATTCATTTGTTTGTTCAAACCAGGTTTTTATGTGACCCTGGTGGTATCTCGCTGGTGGGGACAGTATGAGAGCATCCCATGGCCAGATCGCTTGGCAATGTTGGTGGGTGGACATGTACGGGGGGCAGATGAAGGTGCCAGGCTGATCCGCAGGAGTCTGGTGCGTTATGCCAACCTGTCTGGCATCCTCATCTACCGGTCTGTCAGCACTGCTGTCTTTAAGAGGTTTCCCACCATGCAGCACCTGGTACAGGGCGGTATGTTGGATTCTCTATAATGTTACATACTGGTATAATAATAACAACCCCTTACTAGCTCTAGTTGTTGTCGTCATCCAGGTGTGCAGTGATAACAACACAGGTATACTTCTAGAATACACCCTTTCTTATTACAGTGTATTATTAAACACATGAGTTCATCTACAGAGCCATATTGTGTTTTTTTCTGAGATTTTTCAATGTTTACAGAAGAAATGTAACCTTTAGGAGTATATTACTGAGTGACACTGAAATATTTATTTTTTAGGACTATCCATTAAAATGGCAGGATAGGTAGACATGTGTGGTCATTTTACATGTATACAGATTATCACAGGCATCAGCAAGCAACACAGCAGCAAATTTCTAATTGCAGTACAGTCACAGTGTGAAACAGGAAATAAGTCGGCCTAAGTAATGTGGCACAGAGCAGTGATTAGAAGTCTGTGGAATGCAGCAGCCATTTGTTATGGTACCCCCCAGTGTCAGGTATTGAGCTCAGCCTGGAAATAACAGGGATTAATGGTCTGTTTTGCCAGAACTTTGGCTCTCAAAGAACAGATAGGAACAACAACATCCACAGGGATTCAGGGAAGAGTATTTATAAATGAACAGACACAGTGAATGCATACAATACATGTTGCCACTATATTGTCCCTTGATCACTTTTCTGCCATGTCTAAAAATGCTTGTTTTAATATATACAGTGATGCAAAAAAGAATGTACACCCTCGTCCATTTTTTTTATTGATAAGGCAAATTGTGTGGTCCACACCTTCTGTAAACAAACAAATAACCTAAGGTAACAACAACAAAAACACAACAGTAGGGTTTTTTCCATAAAACCAACATTCAGGAATCACATGGGACAAAATAGGTACCCCCTTCCTACTTCCACAATAATTATGAGAGTAATTAGCAGCCATGTCTTTACTTATGAAATACACAAAGTTAGTAAATCATCCAGAAGTATGACTACCTCTACAAAAGCAGAACCTTTACAGTTTGGTGTTCTGGAGATGTTTGTCGACTTACTGCCAAGAAGATAGAAGAATGGACATCAAGTCATGCCCTCAGAGAAGTTATCAAGTTACCAGTTACCAATTTTCCCAGGAGTGGGCCTCACAGAAAATTTAGTTCAAGTTCATACCTTTAATGCTTAGAGAAATAAGTTATAACTAAAAACCCGAGCTAGATTATATGACCTACAGGCTTCTGTAGGCGCATTAAATGTTTACATTAATGACAGCACAATCAATATGGCTTTCATGGAAGTTGAAAAAGCCACTTCTCTCCAAAAAGAAACTGGCAGCATGACTTTGCAAAATTGCATCTGAAAAGAAAAGTTCTGGAACAATATCTTTTGTACTGATAAGACCAATGTGGAGATGTCTGGTCATCATACACAGTGCTGTGTTTGGCAAGAACCAAAGATCCTTTGGGAGTTTTGTAGCCACAGGACCTGAAAAACATGCAGTCATTGAGACTACCGTGAACTCCACTTAATACCAGAATATTCTTGAGACAAATGTGAGGGCATCTGTCCAGCAGCTTAAGCTGGTCCAAAATTAGGTCATGCAATAGGGCTATGATCCCAAGTAGACCAGGAAAACAAGATTTCAATCCCTGAAGTAAGAAAAAATCAAGATGTTGGCATGACCAAGTCATAGTTCAGACAACAGCCCCATTAAGATACTGAGGCTGGATCTAATGAGAACCATGCATAAACAAACACTTCAAATATCAATGAACTAAATATATCATATATCATACAGAAGAGTGGACTGATAAACGTCTAAAAAAGGTATAAAAGGTTTACTTCAAGTTCTTGTTACCTAAAGATGGTTCAACATGTTAGTGAATTATAGGGTCTTATTTATTTTTTCACTCCTGGTTTATAAAGGTTTAGGTTTTGGGACAGAATAAAAGAGGGGTGCCCTTTCTTTTTGCTGTCACTGTACTTCAATGTGTCTTATGAGCTTTATTAACAAATACATGGAAGAGTATTGATTATTCCATTACAATAGAACTAAATAACATCATATCACAGTTTGGGTACTTTATACCTAGTTAGTTTTTCCTTATGTATATTGTTTGCCCTATGAGTCTGCCACATGTGTTGTAATGTTAGACTCTTAAAGCAGAACATCCAGTTATATCACTGCATTAACCTGCATTATATTTAAAAAATAAGTCTCCCTCCCCTCCAGGACTGATGACAGCAGAGGAACTGAGGCAGCTGGAAGAGCTGCCTTCTCCTCATAATAAATTCTGGGTTCCTTGCGTGTGGTTTGTGAATCTGGCACTGAAAGCACGGACAGAGGGACGCATCAACAATGATGTCGCACTCTCTGCCATTCTAAACGTACGTCTGACAGCTGCATCTTTGTGACTCAAGTTTCCTAAATGACTTCATTTCTGAAACTGTGACATTAAACTGTGAATATTTTGACCAACTATTTGAATTGATTGTGTTTCAAGGGCATGTGAAAGGAGCTGCTGTGGAAAAGTGTTCTCAAATAGTATTGGCAATTCTGTATGTGCATGTGTGTGTCTCTTTTCTCCTTTTAGGAGTTAAATACGTTGCGCTCACAGTGCATGAAGCTGTACAGTTATGACTGGATCAGTCTGCCACTTGTATACACTCAGGTCTGACTGATCAGGCTAGCGTAGCTCTTACTAACAACCCAGAGGTGTCCATGTGGAATTATTGATTTATCCATACACACCATAGCTGTATCATTTCTGACCTTAGTAGAAATTAGTATGTGTTGATTTTGGATGGAGAAATGGTTTATTTAGTCGGGAATAAAAAATAAGTCAGGAAATTAAATTCTTAAATTCATAAATCTTTATCTTTTAAAGGTGGTAACTGTGGCTGTATACAGTTTCTTCTTGGCTTGTCTGATTGGTCGGCAGTTTCTCGACCCTGCTCAGGGCTACCAGGGTCACAACCTCGACTTCTATCTTCCTGTCTTCACACTGCTGCAGTTCTTCTTTTATGTTGGCTGGCTCAAGGTATTTTTTCCCCATAATTGATCCAAGCAAGTCAAAACAACCATTTATTTACAGATGCCACTTGTTTTATTGGTTATATTCTGTCTCTAATATAACTCAATAATGACAATCAAAGGTGGCAGAGCAACTTATCAATCCATTCGGGGAAGATGATGATGACTTTGAGACAAACTGGCTGGTGGATCGCAACCTACAGGTGTTTTATTGCATTCAAGTCATTACCTGTCTTCCTTACACTGTAACAAAAACTGGGATATTCTGAATACAGTACAAACTACAGCAAATTCTTAACGCCTATATGTCCATCTCCATCTCAGGTGTCTTTGCTGTCAGTTGATGAAATGTATGATCTGCTTCCGATGATAGAGAAGGATAAATACTGGAATGAATCAGAGCCCCAGCCGCCGTATACAGCTGCCAGTGCTGAACACCAAAAACCCTCTTACATGGGCTCTGCTCTGGACATCAGGTGAGTAAATGAAGTAGTTACTGTGTATTTTGTAGCTAGCAAAATCTAGAACTTGTTTTTTTCTGTCTCTCCCAGTGTTCCTAAAGAAGAGATGGAGTTCCAGCATAACCTGGAGCAGATCAAGGAGCATGAGGAAGCCAACCACTCCACTCCTCTTCTGGGCAATCTGACTCGTTTGCTTGGTGTGCAGTCACCTAATTTTCATCGGTCTTCTAATACTTCTTCATCCTCTAGGCTTTCTCTCCTCCGCCGCCGCCCACGTGCTCCTTTTAGCCGCTTCCCTCTCTATTTGCATCCTGAAGACCCTGTGATGCACAACCAGAATCAAAATCCACCTGAATATGACATGGCTGAGTTTGCTTTTTCCTCTATGCCACTTTATGAGAGACCTGGTTTCTATAGTTGCCCTCAGACACCCATCCACTGTGTGCCTCCACCTGTTAACCGTCCTCGCCCACCACGAAGAGCACAGGGCGATCTGGCACACAGCACCAGCTCAGTTTCTCACCCTCTGCTAGGCTCACAGCTGCTGCCTCCTGATACGCCAGGCCGCCAGGCCCGTGCCACAGGCTTCAGTGGGATGGGAGAGGACAGCTCTGAAAACCCTTCTGCATCCACTTTCTCTTTCCCGGATCCTGTAGCAGAGATGTGTCCTTCAAGCAAAGTGTGGCCAAATCAGGTGCTAATGTCCCATCGTCCCCAACCTACTTGTCTCTCGATGGACACTTCTCCTCCAACAGAAGGACAGCTGGGACCCTTAAGTGCCCGTGCAGTGAGTGGAGGTGGAGAGAGAGTGTTCTCCTTCACTCCACCCATACGAAACCCTATTCAGAGCAGCATGAGCTCAGGGTGCATAAACACATCCAGCACAGCCAACAGCAAAACCAACAATACAAACAACAGCATGGGTAACCTGTGTAGTCTCACAGCTCTTGCATGTGGCTCGAGCAGCAACACAAGACTCATCAACAGAAGCACTGTTGCACTGACTAACTCAGCCAGTCCCATCACTCCTACTACTGCAAACACAACACAGCAAACAACCAGTCAGCACAATACCCCCAAGGATTCTGGGATCTCTTTATCTGAGGAGGATTTACTGGGAGGTTTAGTGTTACAGAATGGATCTGCAATACCCAGTGGGGTGCAGGAACAGTTCTGAAGGAGGATGAAGAGTTCCTTCTTTATGCTGCAAGTAAAGGTGACCAAAATATATGTTTACAACACAAAAGTACAAACAATGGAACAATTCCCCCTGTCACAATCAGATAATCTGTGGCATGATAAGCATATGGATTAGAACATGGCTAATGATGATAAGACCACCTGGTAATGGAAGTCCACCCGCACAGGGAGATTGGCAGCAGCTTGTGTGATATTTAGTAAGCAATCACAAAATAGCAACCTTAACATAGTATTTCAGCTAATGTTAATGCGAGTGTTAGGAAAAGCAATCTGAAAGAAGACACACATATTAAAACAACATTTAAAACATATTTTGTATATGATGCATGTGTCTTTTGCTTTCCTATTGCATTTAACAATAGTATTTTTAAAAGTTTTGTTTTATTTACTATATTATTTACTTTATTCACCTGTATTTTTTATAATTAATGATCAATATCTTAAACTCCCTGAATTGCTTTTTTCCAAAATTATATATAAATATTTGTTGTTTACAGTGTGGTTTAATTTACTGATAAGTGTCAACTAAAAAAGAAACAAAAAAAAAGAAAGAAAAGGAAAAAAACGTTTACTAAATGCAAAAATATGAACAATTGCCATGTTATTACATTTGTCGATATTTTCATGTCCTCATAATAAGTGCTGGTTGTTTCATTAGAAATTTGTCCTGAACTTAAACTCATAACTGACAATAAACCTCATATTTCTTTTCTTCACACAGTACACAGAGCATTCTTTAAGTATCTCAACTTCATTTTTATTTTTTAAAAAAAGTACAGAATAATTATGTAAACAGTCCTCCAGTCTACTAGTTGGCGACAACACGTACTAACAGCTCAACCCGGGAGGAGGAGCTGTACCCCAGATTCTTCTTCTTCACTCCCATAGTGCACTACAATGCGGAGGAAACAATGGCGTCTATAGTCTATTTAGTGCACTTTATGTACATCAAGGAAGTCATTTGGGATACAACCTAAACTTTAGGTAACGCGAGCGCAGACTTTAAACTGGACAGAGCAAAGAAGATGTCTAAAATGGAAAATAATTCATAATTTATCAGTTAAATAATGGTTTAATCCGCTGTAAGGAATTACACTCTCTGGTTTATGAGTAAATAAGGTATATCAGAAAGGCTACGGGATTATTTTTTGTAAATAAAGTGGGACATGGCCGTCAGTTTTGGTGACACTCATTCACCTAACCTGGTGTTCTTTGATTTGGAGACTACTGGCCTTGGTGTGTATTTGGTAACCTGTTTAAACATTTTCTTCATTATTAAAACAGCAGATTATAAATGTCCAGCATAATTTGATAGTCCCTGCTCTAATACACCTGAACTTCCCTGCTGTATAGTCTGACCAGTTACCAAAACACAGACTTACCTGGTCAAACTGGTAGACTTTAATTCAGTTCAGTTTTATTTATATAGCGCTTTTAGTTATGACTTTGTCACAGATCAGCTTTACAGATATCCAGATACTGAGAAAGATTTAGATTTGTTCCTAATGAGGAATCCAGTGGTGATGGTGGCAAGGAAAGTCTCCCTGGAAGAAAGCTTCAATAATCAGACTCTCCCATGATATCTGTTCAGTGTGGCACCAGATAGTCACAATATAAAACCTTACTCTTCTACAACTGTGTACTAAAGAGTCAAGCATTTAGTACATTTCAGTAAAGTCTGTATCTTCCAGATGAAGTTATCCACTGTATCCTGAAAGAGATATGTGCATAGTTTTCTTTTTTTTTTTTTTTGCAAGTGCAATCATTATATCAAAGGCTGTATAAGTGAGAACATTTATAATCGTCTTTAGAGAATCTGTCAAATAAGCAATCCGACAACGTTGCATTAGTTGCAGTGATCAAGATACTGTTTCCTTTCTACCAGTCTAAGATGGTCTACCAGTTTGTCCAGCCCTGTTTGTGTTTGGCAGCTGGTATCTGGTCAGACTAAGTTGCTTCTTCTATTTCAGTAGGGTTAAGAATGCAGGCATACTTTACACAAGCTTTTAGAGAGTGGTAGAGAGTGTCCAGATTCATACACCCCATCAGGTTTCACTGGAACTTGTCTCTCTGATCTTTTCTTGTCCAGGCCCCTCGTGTGACATTGTTCAGCTAGCGGCAGTGAGCGGTCATCACACATTAAACCTCTTCATGGTTCCTCGATGCCGGATGGAGCCTGGGGCATCTAGAATTACCGGCTTCAGAGTTCGCCGCCATCGACTCTTTCTTCACCACAGGCCAGTGCTCACCAACTCGCTGAAGGAAGCCCTGGTGTCCTTTATAACCTTCCTTCGTATGTTCGGACGCCCGCTGCTGGTAGGTCACAACATTCGCAGGTTTGATTGCCTTGTCCTGGCCAGAGTTTTGGATGAGTTTGGCCTAAAAGCAGCCTTCCAGGCTGGAATCCTGGGCTTCCTGGACAGTCTCCCCTTAACCCGGCAGATGCTCAAGGACAGTGGTGTCCACAGCTTTAAACAGGAGAACTTGGTAAAGACTTTGCTTGGGGTTTCCTATGCAGCTCATGATGCCTTGGGTGATGTCCAGGCCCTACAGAAGCTTTACTGGGCTCTCAGACCCACAGCCAGTCAGATTCAGCAGCACACTTTCAGCCTGGACTCACTGTGTAGTAAACGCTCGAAAGACACAATAACTCGTGTGATCATTAAATCAGAGAAAAATGGTGAAATCCCACTACTACAGTCCTCAAATTCAGAGGATCTTTTGGTGAAATGGCTCAACTGATCCTTCAGAACAATAAAATACATAACTTTTAACATTCAAATGTATTATTAGCAAACATCAGAATTTGGAGTGGACAAAATGTCAGGCTTAGCACTTTGTTTTTAACGATACTCATGAAATCCCTTTATTTGAATAAATATTTATTAAACTACAAACTGTTTGCATTATACTTTATATTCTTTTTCATTATGATTTCAAATTCCAGTAGTTTTATCCTGAGCTCAGGTTACTGCTTTCACTGGTTAATCTGGATTTGCTGGTTTCCTCCCACTTCCCAAGAGCATGCTAGCAAACTACTCCTAAGACCCTGAGTGAGTGAGTAGGAATGTGTGTGCATGGTGCCTTGCAACGAACTGGGGCTTAACCAGAGAGTATACCTGGCTTGCCTCAGCATCCCTGGATAGGCTCCAGATCCACCACATCCCAGACCAGGATAAAAAGTGTATATGTATAAATTATTGAACCTGCGTTATACAAGGTAACTAAAATAAAAAGACACAATAAGCAGAGGAAATCATACAGAATTGTAGTTTATTAGGGTTTACATAGAGTTTAAACAACCTCATGCCACAGAAGATTCAAAAATGCTAATCCATGCCTTTATTCCAAACCTTCACTGGAGGTAGCAAACACTGAAAACGGATTGAGGTGCAGATTGAGGATCTGGGACACAACCTGCTTGGGCGACCTCACGTAAAAGTGCACAGAGTTTACAGTAAACAAATATTAAGATAATTTTTCATAAAAGAATCTTTTATGAACAATGATCCTAATGTTAGTCCAGTGAGAGCAATCTCTGGGAAAGCACAAAGACTTGCAGAGGGACGGATAGAGAGAGGGACGGTAGAGAGAGGGACGGATAGTACCGGTAACAGCTTTCACATTCATACAAACTAAAGTCATATAAAAACACTTTATCAGCAACTTGATCACTGCTTTCTTCTTTCACAGTAAATATCTGACAAAGCATCCTATTAGAAAGGGTAAACCTACTCAGCAGATTCATAAAAGAGTGTAAAAGCAGTTTAGCTTTTAAAAAAAAAAAAAAAATCTAAATTTCTCAGTAGTGATTATTATTTTTTATACTTAAAAAGTCCCTGAATTGTGTTTCACTTTTGAATGTGAGAGTGACACGACTGCAGACTGAGCATGTGCTTTTAGGTTTTCTAGATTAAAACATTTCCCAGTGAAGAATTTCTTTCCCTTACATTAAGCATAACCTTAATGCAAGCTGTTAATGATTTTTAGTCTGAATGTTAATTTTGTAGTCAACTAGTTATTAAAATTAAAATTAAAACATGCATCTGCGCATTCAAAACATGAATCTAATTGTAGTGCAGGATGTGACATCAGCGGTATGATGAGTGGGCTAGTTTTTTAAAAGCACATGCTTATTAATAAATACTTATAATAGTAATAATTAGTTAGGTGAATTATTACTATTACAAAGTAATAATTTGTTAAACTACTGAACTTTTCTTCAGGCAAACACAAAAGCAATCTTGATTTGTCATGCTCAGCCTTTATGTCCTTAATATGTTTATAATGAAAACTGGCACTTTATCATTTCATCATCCTGTTATTAAAATATCAATGCCTCAATTCAGACACTACATGGTTTAAAGGAAGGGACCACTAGCAAAAGACACCTCATGTATATGTTTGTGTGTGTGTGTGTGTTTATCACTATACTGGTTCTTATCAGTTGGTATATTGCTGAAGTGTGTGTTATATTTTCAGTGGTTCTTTTCCCTTTGGAGTTGCTGCTGAACAAGGAACATTAAAACAAATGTAGAAGGTTAAAATTGGACATACTGAACTTATCAGTAAAAGCAGACACATCCTGTTTGCTCAGAATCACTTTTGTGCCTAAAGAAGACAGCAGGCCCGGAACATGGTCATCCCAGAAGATGATGTCACCTGCAGTGTGATGCTCTCATTGGCTGAGATGAACAGCACGGAACCCCTGTGCACCATGATGTCTGAGAGAGCGCTGGCCTCGCCCTGAATCACTAATAAGATGGATGCACAGTCCAATGGGCTCATTATGTACTGCTTCACAGAGGGAGGGACCTGGAGGTAGAACACAGCAAAATATTCAGCCGTGCTCAAGGTCAAAGGCAGGAATCACCAAAAAAAAAGTGTTAACACAGAACAGATTTATGCAGTCATTTTTAAACACGCTGGATACTTCTTAGGTAGCCTGAACTGCCCTGTCTAATGTAGTGCAAATAGAAGCAAAAGAAAGTGTTTTGTCCCTGATTGAAATCCACATTTAGCCATGGCCGATTCCCTACCTTTCAGTGAGCTTTCCCCTATCACACAACAGATATCAACTAGACAAAATGCTTCCCCTGAGCTGACCATATCTTTTTTAAACTGCTGCTCATGCAGTGTCAGGGGGTGGTATAACACTCAGTATCCCCGATCTGCCCACTTCTGACTGGCTAGTGTCACTGTGATTGATAGAGAAGAGAGTGTATGGAGGTAGCTCAGTGGTTAAGACATTGGAGTACTGACTGGAAGGTCATCAGATATATAAATAGATTTATAAATATTGTACATATAAATGAGATAAATGTAAGTTGCTCTGGATAAGATAATCCCAAATACCATAATTTAATCAATTTAGCACAGCCAATCCATCTAATTTCGTGTTTTTATGAGTTGGGAGGAAAACGATGAATCTGGAGGACATGCAACAGGAACCTGAGCTCCCAAAAACCAGGGACTGTAAAGCTGTAAGGTGAAACCACTACCCACTGCATCACTGTGCTACCCAAAAGCAAGTGCAATATAAACACTTAAATCTGCTTGCTTCACTTCCTCAGACATAAACACCCCATAGCCATACAGAACTACTAAAAAATACACAAATGGAGTAAACCATCTCAAGCCTATAGCTTGTGCACACAGTGTAACTTACCTGTATCCTCATGACAGTGAAGTCTGGTACAGGTGGGTCGTACAGATGAACACAGGGGTCTGAAGGGTCCTGCACTGAGGGAAAGATTTTGGCTCTGGCTGGAGCAGGACTGTAGTTTAACATTTCACACAACGTGTTCACATCAATGTATTTCGGGGTCAGTCCAGCACGCACTGTGTTATCTGAACAGGCCATGCACTCGACACAATCTGGAAGATGGAAGACTTATGGTCAGTATTTTGTCACTTGCCAAAATGTTTTGATTACAGAAACAACACTGATGTACAAATAGACAAAACCAGGCATATCATAATCCTCATGTTCTTCCAGCATTTTGACAATAATTGTTTCAGTGGACAATGGCTTGGAGAAGATGCATGTTCCCAAAGCCGTTCTCTGTGAGCCTCTGAAATGTTTGCTAGGGCTCCCATGATGCCTTGTGGCATATGCTCTAACTGGAACAATAACTTGGTGCATATAAATGATCTTATAGAGGTTATTAAACCTCTTCACGGTTCCTCGATGCAGGATGAGGCTTACTGAATTGCTGGCTTCAGATACAAGTCAGTTTTACTGGTTCTTTGTCAGGGTCAATTGAAACTCCTACCTCTGACACAATGTGACCAAAACATTTGATTTCAGCTCGGCAGTTCTGACATTTAGCAGTTAAGCGCTATAAGTCTGTCGAGGAGTTTCAAGAGGTGTTCCTTATACTTTGCATACAGAATGGCATATACTGTAAATATCCTACACATACAGTAACTAAGCTTTTCCTGGCAGAAATATAAGTTGCAACCTTATTCCAATTTTGTGTCATATTCAGTTCCCCTTCCTCCTGAAATTGTTTCAAATAAATAGCTAAAAAGGAGAGAGTAACCTCCAGAAAGGTAGGCATGAGGTTCATTGGCTCCCAGAAACATGGCCTCTCCTGGATGCAGCACAATATGGTTCAGGAAATAGATGGAGAAACAGCCGATATCACCCGGGTACTGGGAGTGGAGTCGAAGCAGCAGCTCTCCGTTATTGCCTGATGTGTCTTTGCCTGCAGCCTCTACAACAAAAAAAAGAGACATGAAAAATAATTCATGTCTTCATTTCTATAACAAATACAGCCGGTGTTGTCTCACAGGGCATACAGTACAGCTAGAAGTGACATTTCAAGGTAAATTTCTCACCTTCTTCAGAGACTCTTTTCACCAGCATGTTCAGCTGATCTACAAAAACTTTCTTCTCACAGTTCATCATCCTGCTGAAGCACTTCTTCAGTGCGAGAGAAGCACGTGCAGGGTTATCCCTGCTGCTCTGCAGCTCATCTGCTGCCTCATTACCTACCAGAGCATGAAATTCTGGGACATCTAGAAAAACAAAAACAAACAAACAAACAAAAAAACCCGACAGATTCAGCAAAAATGCCATGCAGTGATGAGAACACTCCAGTACACACACTGGGCTAACAATTCAGCATTCTAGCATTGTACTGTGATGCAATATGATGTTTAAAGTCACACTCACTTTTGATAAAGGAAATGATTTCCTCCACCGGACGAAAACCACAGAGACCTTCAAACTCAGTCAGTGCAATCGCCATCTCGGGCTTATGGTTGCTGTCAGGGTAGTGCTCAGGGAATTGGGCGTGTAGCTTAGCTGCTAGCTCCTGAGATGTATTTATTAAGTGATTAGAAGCTGGATATATGTTTCAAGTATAATGCATTATATTATATTTATTATTTTACTTTACTCACTCTGTTGGGATGAGCTTGGATGGATAGTGCAGTGTTGACTGACAGCACTTTAAAAAGAAAGGGGAGCTGTCCCTGGAATGTGTCTTTGACCTTTGACCCCAAGCATGCTGGATAATCAGCGATCCACTGCCCCAGTGTTCTCTGCGATATTCTGTTGTCTTTGATAAGAGCATCTCCCTTAGGGTGGGCACCCATCCAAAGCTAATAAACACATATTGTATATTACAACATACTCTAGAGACAAAGTGCAGATCAATAAACAACTGTAGACTTTTTATTAAGTACTGTTAAAACCCAGAGCCAGCCAAGACGCAAATAAACAGCCTGAGTGTCCGATTATTAAAAAAAAAAAAAAAGATTATGTACGTCAAAAGAGTTGCCGTTTCACCGACACTACACCTTCACACAGACCCTGCTTGACCTTTGCTATTTAGAGAGTCACTACTGACCTTTAAGTGTGTCCCACAGGAGGGGTTCCATTATTTTAAACAAACCTAGCATTTATTTTAGGATCCAGGCCAAGACCAGAATAGAAATACCACAAAGACCAAGCCTAACTATGGATTTGTTCAGCTAAAAACATGCATCCATTTAATTCATATTAACAGTACAGAACTTTTAACAATACACATTGTCACTAAGCAGCTTTACAGAAATCTGGATGTAGATTTAGATCTCAGATGAGCAAACCAGAGGCGACCGTAACAAGGAAAACCTCAATGAAACCTTAATTCAAAAGATCCAGTCCACTTTTTGGTGACACTGGATATTGGGAATAAAACTAATTTCTCTTCTACAACAATATACTATAAAGCCAAAAGGTAGTAAGTGTGCTGAAAAGATGTTTTGTATGAATCTTTTATGAATAAATCTCTTGGGATGAGCAGAAGGCAGTCTTTATGATTCTAGCAGCAGGTCAGAAGTCTACAATATACAGGTGAGATTATCCACTGAAGCAAGGCATGCCCTGCAGCTTTTAATTATAGATATTGCTTAACAAATCCTTTCTAAAAAGACTCTTTGATTAAGCTCTGATTAAAATCTTGCCGATGGATTCATTCTAACTATTCCCTTTGAGATTAATCACAGACAATATTTTTTTTCCATTTAAATGAAATGAATCATAAAGGTTTTTTTCTGCCATCAACCTAATATATGTATGCTTTTATTAATGAAACATCACATCAACTGTGTGTAAACCATTCAAGCAGGATTAAAGTTAAAGGGCCTATAAGTGTAATATATAGTATGTCCAAAAGTATGTGGACACCTGACCATCACACTGTGTTTTTGCCTCAGCTAGGAAATGCGAAGAAAAGAATTCCACTGTTCTGTAATGTATGTTTGGCGAAAATAAAGGCTTCTTATTCTTCTTCTGCACCAGTATGTGGTTCTTCCCCATGCTGTTGGAGTTACACAGTAGTCTAGAATGTCTCTGTATGCTGTAGCATTAGAAATTTACCTTCACTGGAACTAAAAGCTCAAACATGTTCCAGCATGACAACTGTAAATAATGCAAGCACCATGAATACATAATTTTGACAAGAGTGAAGTGGAAGAATTTGAGTGTCCTGACCTCAACCCCAATGCAGATAAATAAACATTATCATTTATTAGGCACTGTTAAAACCCAGGATACAAATAAACGGCCTGAGTCTCCAATTATTAAATCATTCTTTGTGACTCTGAACACCGACTGCACTACAGACCTCCTCACAAAACATCTCTATAATGCACTTGTAGCTGAATGATCACAAATCCCCACAGTCACACTCCTATATCTAGTGGAAAGCCTTTCCAGAAGAGTGGAGCTTATTATAATAGCAAAGAGGAAATAAATCTGGAATGGGATCATGTGCAACAAGCACCTATACTTGTGGCCATATATTGTATACCAGATGAATCAAAAGTAATCTGGCCTGATGAGCAGGAAAGCCTGGATCAGTGATCAGCTTTAAGGAGCGCACGTGCTCACCTCGGCGTACGGTCGGTCATCCTGTATGACAGTTTGAGGATCTCCACCTAGGACCAGCTTAGCCACCTCACTGTCCAGCCCCACCTTCCCCCAGGCATAGTTCTGGACCAGGCATGACAGCGGAAACACTGCAGACACAAAAAAAGAATCATATTTGATGTTTTCCTGTGTACCACACACTATCCACTATCCTGTGGTATTCCAAGGGTGAAGAAAAAGCGTTTAATAGACTCTGGTAATCCAGCAGCATGGCTTTCTCAGGTCATACTGCGCCTCCTGCCAAATCCTCAGTGACAGCTGCACTGCGCTATGGAAACCAACTGCACAATAAACACACAGTCACTACCACACACACACACACACACACAGCGCCATGCTCGTCCTGACCGCTCTCACCTGATATAACCGACGTAAAAAAAAAAAAATCATAAATAAAGCTGAATGAAATGAGATGAAATCGTAAAGGAAACCCACCTCTCACTTCCTCCATGTCTGCAACGGTGGCGCGCGAGCTGGTGTGACGTCACAGGGCTGCTGTCAAACAGGAAATCGATCGTGCTTACACAAATAAACGAAAGATATCAAGATATAACATTCTTACCAAAAGCCTTTACAAATAATTTAACCCTAACCCGCTGAAATATATTTTTTTGATCGAATAAAATGTCGGCTTCATCATCACGTTCATGAAAAGAACAATTTTAATTACATTAAAGACATAACTTTTTGAAAGAAAAAAACATTCTGTATTATACTTGATGGCAAAAAGCTCGTATAGATATCCAAATCTCAATACAGTGATATAAATACAGATTTGTAAATTTTTTTTAGCGTTCATTCTGGTGACGCGTTCTTCAGCCAGATGCGCATGCGCAGCGTGTAACAACTGCGGAAGTGAGAAGAGCCGTGAGAGCGTCCGTAAGTGCTAGAGGACTGCTCTGTTTATTATATTTCACTTTCGGCTAAACCTCCGTCAAGATGTCAGGTTTCGACAACAGTAACGCGTTCGACAACACAGCAGACGTCAATCCTTTTCAGGTAGGACCGTAAGATCTGTTGGGATAAAACTTTGTACATTTCCTTGCACATCAAGTTTCAGTAAGACTTCACAGAAAACCAATGATGTGGGTTAGGTTCAGGTCCGGTTGGGAAACGTCATCTGAGTGACATCACCGTGAGCCAATCAGCAACTCGACTTTACTCTGAAGGCGGGCTGAAATGTAAGGAAGTGGAAGTGCTTCCCGCAATTCTTTGTCATCTTACAAAGATTACAATGCCGTTGAAAACGAAATCTTATTGATTATTATAGTTTTTACACACTAGGTTGTGTACCTTATTATCTTTTGTGTCATTAAGATTTTAGTGAAGCTTAGACGGACTGTTTGTTTAATGCTGTAGGCCTTCAAGCCTGTTGCGCCCACACTGCGATAAACACAATACAGCTGCATAACAAACACAAAGCCGGAATTTCTATAATATACATATCTTCATCATCATCATCATCATCATCATCATCAATTATCATCAATTATCATCAATTGTGATAGAAAAATATCGGCGAGAATCAAGGGGAAGGTGTATAAGACAGTGGCGAGACCGGCCATGCAGTTTGGTTTAGAGGCAGTGTCACTGAGGAAGAGACAGGAGTCAGAGCTGAAAACGTTGAGGTTACGAGTACATCAGAGAGACAGCTCATGTTGGAAGTTTGGGGGACAAGGTTAGGGAGGACAGATTAAGATGGTTTGGACATTTTCAGAGGACGGAGAGTGAGTATATTGGTAGGAGAATGTTGGACATGGAGCTGCCAGGCAGGAGGCAAAGAGGAAGGCCAAAGAGGAGGTATATGGATGTAATAAATGAGGATATGAAGTTAGTGGGTGCAAGTGTTGAGGATGCAAGAGATAGGGATAGGTGGAGAGAGATGGTTTGCTGTGACGACCCCTGAAGGGAAAAGCTGAAAGAAGATCAATTATCATCCATCATCATCATTATTATTATCTTTAGCCTACACTGCCTTATTTTACCAATCAAATTGTATGTATGAATAAACCCAGCATACTGAGATGAAATTTGTTCATTATCTGTGGCAAGCTGTCTTCCATCTCTCACCTAACACTACACTCTATCAAACACATCCCTCCAAGAAAACAAACCATTGGAAGAATCCACTTCCTTAAAAGAAGCTGTAACTGTGTAGTTTAGTAGATTATTTACGTGTGGGACAGAGGTTGTCTAGGAAAACTGTTGGCTTGGTTTGCACAAATAAAAAAACCTCCTGATTAGCACAAAGAAAAAGATTTACGTCATTATGTAAGAAACAAGAAGCAGGGGCAGATTGTACAATGATAATAACATTGAGGACGTAGATACACTGGGCAAACACACTTTACTTTGTTACTCTGTATTTGTCTGTAGCTGTGTTTTACATTCCATGAATTTACAGAATTTACATTCCATGAAACTCTTTTTGTTTCTCTACACAGTGTGGCATGCATGTGTATGAGCTTGCTTCACAGAAATACGGGAAATTAGTGTACGCCCAACTGTAAGGGCATAAAATCTACAAGTCAGAATAATTGGTTAGCAAAATTATTTCCACTTGAGGTTTCCGTTTTCTGTTCTTTCACATAAAATTAAAGCTAAACTGTTAATTTGTCCTCTTTTTGTACCCCTTGGGCATGAGGTGCAATGTTTACTATTTTTTATAGTTGTCATTCATCTTCACTACTGTCCAAGTTTATGCCAAGTTAAACTAACATCCTGGAAGAGGAGAATGGAGCAGGTGGCTTTCTCTCACTCTAACTGAAACACCGCTTTGGGAAGTGAACGTGCCTCTTGTCGTCTTTGTGATGTGACTGCTCTTAATGTTTGCTTTCAGGGCGTGAGTGATTTGAAAATAGAGTGAATGGGTTCAGTGGACCAGCCAGTTATTTAATTTGGTAGTTCAGTGAAATAAAACCTTCAGTGACTGTAAGGAACTAATGGTTAGTTTAGTCTATAGACCAGAACCTGAGCTTGTTTTGAAATACGGATTAGGTATAGGAACTTTCACTTGAAAAAAATCTTTGGCACTTTCATGTGGTTGCGCAACACTGAAAATGAATACCACGTAAACTTCATGCGAGTTCTACCAGGTGTGATCCGAGACGACGGCATCATATGGAAGTGTTGAAGATGGCATGAGGTTAATGTGTAGCTCTGAATTCCTCTAACTCTGGAATTCAAAGACTTGAATGCCTTATAAACATTTGCCTGATTATGCTGTGGTATGAAAATTATATTGTAGCAATTAATTGCACTACTGCTTTGTAAATCTAAAGTGTTGTGGTGTTGTGTAATGAACTTCTGTTACCTTTTAGCTTGGACTTAGACCTAAAGAGTGACCTGTTGCATGCTACATAGCTCCCATCGTTTGCAAACAACATCTGGATTAATGAACATTTAGGAGTCATGTGCACCTCATTGAGTCAATATTAAATGTTTAGATGCTAGATGATAAGCAATTTATGCATACTTGTCCTGCACAGTGTGTGTATTTTGTGTTGTTGGTTCATATTGAATAAACCCGGTTTGTGAGCTCTACATATCTGAGAGCTGAATCACAGCATCCTAATAAACTGAAATGTGCTGATCTCTTTCAGGATCCTTCTGTCACACAAGTGACCCATTCTGGAGTGGATCATATGCAGCAATTCCAACCTTACCCTGACAATAACTCTGTAAGTATTAAGTGAATAAATAATATATGAAACGATGTCCAACAGGAGGAGAAACCTGTGTGGAGTTGAGATGTGCATCAGGACCGGGATCCAGTGTGATCCAAAAAAAGTTGTGTGCAAGTGATTAGTGTTCACACCGAGCACGTTTACTGCTGTCTGAATCCCAGCGTGAATGTTCCTGGGGTCTCTACAGCTGGTCTGGTTTCAGACTCATTCCATTCTATCTAATTGGTGTTTCTGCATTCATTCCATCACAAACGTGTGGAGAACGCAACATAGCTCAACATATTTTGTACTTTTTTTATTATTTAGTGCTATTTTGAGCAGTAAGTCACCTCTTCTTTGCCGTAATTGGCTAAAACACATGCTCAAGTTAATTTACTTCCATAACAAAGTGCAGACCCGAGTACAGGTTGCAATCACTTTGATGTCTCTGGTTCTGTACCATGGTACGTTTTCCAGTCCACATGACAGCTTCCATGTTACCAGTTTTTTATGCAAACTGTGCTGCTGTTTTGGATTAAGCTGTCTGTGTGAAAGCTCCTTAAAATGCTTTATCCTGGCCATGGTGAATGATTTGTTAATATTTGTTGAAACAGAACCAGATAAGTAGAATATCACAGGCAGATAAAACACACTGATGAACTAGGAGAGTAGGTGACAATGTCCCACACACCTCTATCTGTTCATACACTTTGCAGAAAATAGAAGGGTTACAACCTTTTTATTTTTACCTTGTAATCCAGTCATTTGTGTTAAGTCTATCAGCTGATTGCTTTTGTGTGTGTTTTGTTAATTGTGTGTAGGGAGAACTGACGGGCACCACTATCCCAGCCTCTACTGTCCCGTCCCAGCCTGCTGTGCTGCAGCCCTCGGTGGAGCCGAGCCCTCAGGTCAGCATCACGCATGGTGCAGTGCGGCAAGAGCGTGTGAAAAAGCAGCATAATGAAATAGCTGTTTGTGGATTCTTCCACAACCTGATACACTTTAGCTGAATGTTTGTGAAAGCACTGCAGCTGAATCCCATGTGCCTCTCCCACAGGCAGCCGCAGCCGCAGGGCAGGCCAATCTGCTGAGACAGCAGGAGGAGCTGGAGAGGAAAGCAGCCGAGCTCGAGCGCAGAGAACAGGAGCTGCAGAGCAGAGAGAGGATTACAGGTAGAACTCGCAGCCTCCGTAACGGACATGGTTGTTGCATACATACCACTTCCTGTTGTATCAAACATCTATATTCCACTTCCTCTGCACAGGCAAAGAGAACAACTGGCCTCCATTACCTAGATTCTTTCCAATAAAGCCATGCTTCTACCAGGACTTCTCAGAGGAAATTCCAGAGCAACACAGGCGGCTGTGTAAAATGATGTATTACCTGTGGATGCGTATGTATTTACAGCTTCTCTTATATCAGTACATTTAAATACTGTATCTTTACCGGTAATTCGGTTGGCTGTCAGTTAATAGAATAGATGGGCAGAATAGAATAGATAGATAGATAATAGAATAGATAACCCTAACCCTAGATACGTCCAGTAAATGTCTGTGTAGCTACAGAAATGTGCTTTAGACATTTAAAGAAATGTAAACAAAATGTACAGGAATGTACATATTTAAGGGAAAAAAAGTTTACATGATTTTTTTAGCCTTGCCTGTAGAATTGAAGTGTAATTAAATAATAAGTATTG
Source organism: Hemibagrus wyckioides (assembly GCF_019097595.1). NCBI lineage: Eukaryota > Metazoa > Chordata > Actinopteri > Siluriformes > Bagridae > Hemibagrus > Hemibagrus wyckioides. The sequence goes on along the minus strand of NC_080723.1, from coordinate 6,917,411 downwards.
TTGGTTTCTAAAATATTAGTGAGTTATGCTTCACGCCTCCAAGGTTGGGGGTTCAATTTTCCCCTTGCACCCTATGTGCCTGGAGGTTGCATGTTCTCTCTGTCCTTTGGGGTTTCCTCCCCACAGATGATGTAGTAATGCTGACTGGCATTTCTAAATTGTCTGAAGAGTGTGACTGGGTGTGTGAGGGGTTTGATATTGTGTGTTGTGATGGGTTCGTGCCCCATCCTGGGGTGTCCCCTGCCTTCACGCAGGTTCCCCAGTGACCCTGTGTAGGATAAGCTGTACAGAAGATGGACAGAATGAAGATTGTCTCGAAGTATACATTTAGAGTATACATGTTTTGGTGAATAATACTAATCTCATCATGTTCACTATATGTAGCAGCTTTTATAAACTCAAGATTACTTTAGAACTGACATGGGTTTGAGAAGTTTATAATGGAATTGAGGGGAGAAAAAGAGGGAAGATTTGGGAGAGGGAAGTTTTTTTCCCCTCAACTTTACAAGAGGGGGTAGAGAGACAGTCTCAGAAGATTGAGGTGTAGGCACTTAGGGGCAGCCGGAGGTCTGGTGACATGAAGACATGATACAGGAGCATAGGGATGGAGGAGCTGAACATGTCGGGAGCAGAGCCATCTTCACATACATGTTTATATGATTTTAATAAGCAAAATAAGCAGGGTCACAAACATGGACCAACGTTCAGGTGTGAGATGTGGGCATATCATGCATGTAGAACAAAAGTATTTTTAGGTAATGTACTGGAACCTAAGAAATGGGTCAGAAATAATGCCCAGGTTTCCCATTACAGATAAAGGGATTAATAATGACCACATTCATGTGAACAGAATTGCAGTTGGACATTATTGATTTAGAGTGAGTAATTAAAAAAATAAAGCTTTAAAAAACTGACATTTATATAATGTTCTATCTGGAATGCAGGAAATAGGAGCAGGTAGCAGTTATTTGCTTGTGGTTGAAGGAGGCAAGAGCAAAGCATGTAGGTCCTGTAGATATGGGAAATGTGGATGATGGGATTCTCAATATTGAATGCCAGGTGCTGTGAGTTAGAAATATTTCAAAAGGTGTTATTTAGCAAGGTTTGTAACTGTGGTACAACAACATTTTTCAACACTACAGTCTGGAACGGAAGATTATGTTTAGGTTGACAGTTCTCTGGTAAGGCAGGGTTAAAATTCCTAAGAATGGGTGTAACAGCTACTGTGATAAAAGCAGTGGGGATATAACCTGAATCAAGCGAGTTACTAGTCACACCCAAACTATTACAACTATTATTTACTTCTCTTCTGTTCTTATTTCATATCCAAGTATTTATGTATTTTGTCCCTCCTTTCCTTCTTCATCTCATGCTCTGTGTCTTTCTCTCAGTGTATTGTGTGACATTGTTTCTGAACGTTCTGGCGTGTTTGGCTTACTTCACCGCTGAAGCTGCTAACGGAGTGGATTTTGGCCTCTCCATTCTGTGGTTCATCCTCTTCACCCCCTGCTCCTTCCTCTGCTGGTTCCGGCCCATCTACAAGGCTTTCAAGTGAGGATCTCCTCAGTTTTAAGCTTCCATATTGACCTGGGAACTGTATTTGAAATATTAATGTTTTCAGTTTATTGAGAGAAACAGAGAAGTGTCTGGAGATCCAAACTTAAAATAGAAAAAAATCTTTGAGTGTACAGTGTCATGTGCTGTGGAGGATTTTCTGGAATTGATTTTCTGGAATTGTTTTCTTTTTTAGGTCCGACAGCTCCTTCAGTTTCTTTACCTTCTTCTTTATCTTCTTTGCCCAAATTGCTGTGATTATCATTCAGTGTGTCGGTATTCCTCATTGGGGCAACAGGTGAGTGTGCAAACTCCAATAATTTTAGTCAGCTTCTTTCTTTTTCAAATGGTATTTATTTATTCTAGTGAGAATACGTGCACTGGAGAGATGTGAAGAAGTGTATGTCCTGAACCAACATGGCAATTGTTAATTATTTACACAATTTTACAGCATAACTATATTTGGTAATTTAAGCAGCCCATCTTGAAAGAACAATAAAAGAAAGAAATGCTTTCCCCGGTATGAAGATGATCCATTTAATTGTGTCAGAGATGACTTTGCTCACCTATATTACTTTATTGGTCAGAAGGTGTGGATGAGTTTTGTATAGCAGCACAGCTCAAGGTTCTGCTCCAAGGCAAATCGCAGGGGTTTATTAACTTGTATAATACATCTACATTGGAAGGGCTTATGAAATGACTTGATGATGATTCACATTAACAGATTGTGTAATCAAGTTTACTGGAAGGAGAAGTTTATTTAGAATTTATGCAAAAAGTTTTTTTTCATGGTCAGCTGTGACTTTCTGACATGGGAGGAACCTTCAGGACAGACAAGGTGCGTTCATCTGTCATCATAACTCCATGACTGAGAATTAAGAGGCTAATAAGGAAACAACAACTGTTTATAGCTGCTATAATAATAGAGATAACAGGAACTAACATGGTTCATGGATGGTCAGAGGATATACGTAACTATAAATTGATGATGATGATTAGCCATTCTTTATTTTGCACAGAAAAAAAAATCACAGGCAAACGATTAAGTATAAATGTATAAGAGGAATAAATTGCACTACATGGCTAAAAGTTTGTGGACACCTGACTATCACAGCCATGTTTTGCTTGTTGAAAAGCTTTCTCCATATTTATACTCCTTTTGCCTTAAGCTCCACTCTTCTGGGAAGGTTTTCCACTAGATGTTGGAGCGTGGCTGTGGGGATTTGTGTTCATTCAGCTACAAGAACATTAGTGAGATCAGACACTGATGTTGGGTGAAGAGGTCTAAGGTACAGTCGGTGTTCCAGTTCATCACAACAGTGTTCAGTGGGGTTGAGTCAGAATCAGGGCTCTGTGCAGGACACTCGAGTTCATCCACTCCATCCTTAACCTCCACACCATGTCTTCATGGAGCTCGCTTCATGCACAGGAGCATCTTCATGCCGGAACAAGTTTGGGTCTCTTAGTTCTACTGAAGTGAAGTCGAAAGATATTCTAGACAGCTGTGTGCCTCAGACTTTGTGGGAACAGTATGGGCAGGAACCACAAATGGTTGAGATGGTCAGGTGTTCATATACTTTTGGCAGTATAGTGTACTGTAGAGAACGTGCTGTTATTGGGAAATAACACCTGGAATGTGTGTAAGAAGTCATTAGCTTGTGAAAATTGCAGTCTTTTTGAAATTTTGTTCTAGGCCAGTGTAGAAGTAAACGAGAAGATACTGGTTTCAGTGTAAGCTTATAAATTTTAAGCTGTTTATGCTGTGACATGAATTGCTTGTTATTTCTGTAAAGTGAGGATCACTAGTTGTAAAATTCAGCAGTTTATTTAATTAAAGTTCTTTTTTAAAGTACATTTAACAGCATTGTGGTTGCACATAGATTTTTTTTTTTTTTTTTTTTTTTTTAAAGGCAACATTAATAAAAAAGCATGTGCTTAACTTCCTTAGAGAAGCATAATGATTATTTTTAACCCAAAGAGCTTTCTTTCTGACCTCTCACTTGTGGAACAGGTGTCTTTGTGTCAATCTCTAAGGCTTCTGCTCTGTCTTTGCTGGACGCTCCATCTCCTTGCTTTAACACCTCTTGGGCCTTTCTGCACTTTCTTCCTCTGTGTCAGAAGTAGGTCTCTCCCTGCATATGTGCTCTCTATCGCCTCGTTTTTTTTTTCTCTCTGCTTCATTTATCTTCATCTTGTCAGTCATCGTTTTGAGCCGGTTGGTTATTAAAGGATTTCTGTTGTTACACTCCTGCTGTTTCGTTTATAGCGGTTGGATTTCGTCCTTCACCATGGTCAACAACCACCTGGCTGTGAGCGCAGTGATGTTCGTGGTTGCGGCTTTCTTCACCGTGTGCGCCGTGCTATCGGTCATCCTTCTTAAAATGGTACGTCTTGCATCTGTAGTTTAGTATTACGTGTTCTGTCGAATTTAAGAAATCTAGTGTTACTTCTGAGTCATCGCTGTGGCTGTTTTCAGGTTCACTCTCATTACCGCCACACCGGTGCCAGCTTCCAGAAAGCGCAGCAGGAGTTTTCTCAGGGTGTCCTCACCAACCGCACGTTCCAGACGGCGGCAGCCAACGCAGCCACCTCAGCAGCCCAGAGTTCCTTCCAGAGGAACTAAATTCAGCAGAGAACAGCGCGATATTTCCCTCAGCCACCTCAGAGCCACAGTGCCGTAGCGTACGCCAGCGCAGGCTGTGTAGCTCCCCATAATGCTTTGGCCTTTGGACTGCAGAGACAACACTTTTTGGGAGTTCACATAGAGATGTATGTGAAGCTGAGGGGATGAAGTTACAGCACTCAGTAACGTGTCTGTATATTTGTATGTATGCTTTCAGTTTGAATGTGTATTGTGATATACATATATATATTTTTGCTGTAAACTAAATTAAGAGTTAGCCGCGACTGTTAAAGTACAAGAGAATCATTAGCGTGTCCAGATCACAGAATGAAAATGAACAAAACAGACTTTTCTCCTTAGTGATGTCAGCGTAACTTTTTTTTTTTTTTTTTTTTTTCCGCTTTGCATTTGGCTAAAAAAAATTGTTGTTCTTTGGAGCTTTTTTTTTTAAGTAACACTTCCAAACAGAATTTATTGCCTTGCAATTTCAGCCTTATTGTATTCATTCATTCATTTAATGCATTAAGTGCCATTTATTCTAGGAAAAAACAAACAAAAAAAGAATGAAATGCAACTGTTGTGTTTACTCCATTGCCAAATGTACAAGTGAATGAATTATTTTGAAACAGCACTGGAAATTAGTTTAACTGTATTCCACGTAAATCAGATGACGGAGCCAAAAAGCCAAAACAGTGCTTACCTTCAGCTCATTCTTGAATACTGCTCACTTTTATATGATGAAGGAAAACTATCCGAAGGCTGGGGTATGAGCTGCGCTTTGCTTGTACATAAATCTGAAGATTTAATATGTTGAGTAACAGTAGCCATTTGACTTTGATTATGCTTCTCAAAAAACAAAAAAAAAAAAGAGTTTTAGCATGTTTGAATTTTCTAAACAGAAATGCTTAGAGGTTTTTTTTGCACCTTAAGGGATAAATAAATAAATGTAACAGTTAGTGGGTTTTGTGAAATTGTGCATTTGGTCTGTATTTTTCTTAAAATGATTTAAGCTAATAATAATAAAAAAAACAAGAATACGTTTTAATGTCTCTTCATTAGAGTTAAAGTGTTGGGTTGAGAACAAGCACACCCGCACACGCTCTGATAAAGGAATACAGCTTGCGAAAAAGTTAAGACGAATTACAAAAAATGTATTTTTTTTTCCCTTAACAACATTTTCACTGGACTGTCACATCATTGTACAACAACGAAAATAATCAATATGAGTCTGTAGTACAAGGTCAAATCCAACGACAGTGTTCAGAAAACTGGCTTCGTTATTACAGAAAATAGGTTGGTTTTTTTTTTTACATGACATCAGTGTTTCCTTTTTAAACTCCATAGAAAATGTGCAAATGAAGTTTTTAATGGTTCAGCAAACATTTCGACAGTTCGGCATCTTCATCCCCAAACACTTACAAGCACTAGCAGAATTTCTTACCGTCACGTTAACATTCATTTGTATGAGGCGATGTACATGGAGACGGCTCTAACGTTTATATGATCTGTCGTTAGACAGGAAGAGTCGCGGAACAGAAAGTTGGTGAAAAGAACCCTTGTTCATCATAATTTACAAATCACTGTACTTTCCTTTTTAATAATAAAAAAAAAGTATAAAAAGTGTCTTTTGGAAATGTAGAAAGGAGAAATTCGGTAGATTCTCTTAAAGTCACTGAACTGCTTCGGGTCAGAAAAAGCTATTGACATCATTCAGTTTGTGCTTCAGCTCGTGCAGATGGTCTTGACTCGTGAGCAGAGGAGGTGTTAAAGGTGACGCTCTGGCCATCCGTGTACTGCGACTACAGCACTGTAGACTTGATGCAACGATTTTTTTCTTTTAATTAACAAAAATAGCCTTTACATCCTACTATACATATCAGTATCCTGTATGTCATCTCCTGTCATATAATTTATGATGCATATTTCGAGATTCATGCTACAAGTTTCCCTTGGAACATTCACACATCATCGTCTGTCGTCACACATCATCGTCTGTCTGTAGTCCAAGCAACATATTCGTTGTTTGATTTTTTTGATACCCATGAACAAACACGTACTCCCTTTTTACGTGGAAGGAAATGTAAATGTAAACGGCATGGCCGCTTTAAACGCAGTCCACACAAATCCACGCCTTTCAAACGGCATGTCTGGATTTATGAATGAACACGTGAAATGTAAAGAAGAAAAATAATATATACATACTGTGTACATATACACAGAAACAAAAACACAAAAAATATCTATGTGAAATTGCGAAAAACTACAACATTAAAAATATCCAGTTTCCTCAAGAGTACATGGTTTTTGATTAGTCAAATGTCTCGTCGCAGTGCTTTTTCCTCTGCAACCCTGCCTGCTGATCCCGAGAAACCCGCAACCAAGTACACGTCCTCTCACATCCCTCGTTCCGGAGCTCAGAAAATAAAGTGTTGCTGGTTCCTTTCAAAGCTGCGAGTCTTTTCTCAGAGTTTATGTTGGGTCTGTGTGGATGTTGTGGATGCAGTCAGGCCGTCGTGATGGCGTTCAGGTCTTTCATCAAGCCCTCCAGATGTGCCATTTCTTCTGACAGCTCATCTGTCCTGTAGGCCTTAGAGAGAGAGAGAAAGAGAGAGAGAGAGAGAGAGAGAGGCATGCAGGGGAGCGCTGGGGTTAGAGTTATGGCCACAGCAAAGGATGTGGTGTGAGAGGAGACGAGGAAGCGAGAGACACGGAGCGTGCGATAAAGGATGATGGAGGTAGATACGAGAGCAGGTGGAGAGGATGGAAAATGGAGAAAGGGAGACTGGGAGACATGTATCAATGGAACTGAGGTGAAGGATAAAACGCAAAAAGAAACACACACAGGTTTTGGCAAGGCATTTAGAGTTGATGTGATGGAATTTGATATTAAAAACATGTAAATGGCATTTTGTTTCGTTATTCATTATCGATACAGATTGAGTGATTTAGTACGGGTTTAGTAGGTAAACAGTTTTTATTAAGGCCAAGCAGCAAAACCATGTGAAAAAAAAAAAAAACAGGGCAAAAAGTTTAGGAAATAGATTCAGCATTTAAAGAACAATAAAGTGGATAGCTGGAGAAAATGAGCACTTGTAGAGGAGAAGGGTGAACTTACAGACTCTTTCTGTGGCAGCATCTTGCTGGTTTCTGATTGGTCAGGAGCACTGGGCACGGTGACGGCCACAGGGGCGCGAGCTCTGCTCAGGGTGCCGATACATGCCGTCTTTACACCGGGAACTGTAAGAGATGACTTGTGTGAGAATGACTTGTGGCATGAGGCGCAGTTATCAGCTTACCGTTAGTGTATATGTGTGGGCAGACCTGGTGGGGGCATGAGCACGGTGCAGGGCAGGGCAGAGCTGGGTGTGCTGTGAGTGGACACAGTGACAGTGGGGACGGTGAAGCTCTTCATGGGGTGTGTGGGGTGGACATGGGCTGTGGGAGGTTTATAGCAGTGTGACTCGTCCTCTTTAATCAGAACCTCTGTGTGCTGCAGGTCAGCTGTGCTGGAGGCCACCGGCAGCTCAGGGGCAGGCAGCTGAGTCCTTATAGATTCTAAACACACAAACATACAATGCATGGTGATAGAGTGTGAGTGTGAGCTACAAAAAGGCTACAGAATTATGGAATTTCTTTGTAAAACTAGTGAGTATGTGAACAGATCAGAAATCAGTGAAAGACAGTTTCAACAAAGGATTAACTGAACACACACACACACACAGCCTTCGCTCAAATTAAATGTTAATTTTGTTATTTTTAAGATTGATCAAGCGTGTTAATGAAATTCCCTTTAGATTAATAAACAGAAGGAGCTAAACATTTCATTAGAAAACATAAGATTAAAAAATTTATTCCTTTATTTAAAGGTAAAAATGAACAAATCAACTTCTGCTGTCTTACACTTTATTATTCAAGTATAGAAAAATACCTTAGAAGTGACTTCCAATGAAATGTTCTGATTTTGCTCATAGTATTGATTTTATTTTGTTAGCAAACTTTAGAAACAGCTGAATAAAATGATTTCTATAGTGTTTTGATGAACAGGGCTGCGTCTCAGTCAGCTCTCTCTTTCAGCAGTCAGGGCCCAGGGAGTCGGCCATTTTAAGGGTCTCTCGCTCTCTCGCTCTCACTCTCTCAATTGCAAAACCCTACAGAACATTCGCTCATAAAAAAAAAAAAAATCCCAAAAAACAGGGAGCATCACTCTGCGGTACATTAAAGTTCTATCTATCTATGATGCTATAGGTTGTGAAGCCTCTCAGCTAACTTCATTTACAAATATAAGTAGTTCTCAAATGTAACTCTCAATATAAAAATAATGTCAGAGATATCGATCCTGTCTTCTTGTTAATAAAAGCCAGTGGTGATGTTTTACAACATGAACGTACCTGGACGTACCTATGTTCCTGGAAATTGAGGCATCAGTGTCTCAGTGTGTAGTGAGTCAGGATTATCATCAGCGCTTGAACTTGTGTACACGATATATTGAAATCATGGTCCAGGGAGCTAGAACGCTGATGAAATATAAGCCTTCACTGACCCCTACCCTTAAATGTCAGATCTAGAACACTTATGATTTCTTTGGTGATCATCTAGAAGAACCTTTAAAGGTTCTGTGTAGAGCCATACAACGAAGTGTTTCCGTATCAGACAGGGATCTAAACCAGACACCTTTTAAGAAGCTACAAACTCTTTACTATGTAACTATCTTCCTGTGAATTCCTCTTACTGTACACAGGCTCATACACTCATCTCATGTCTCACCTGAAGAAGAAGGTCTGTCTAAATAAGAGCCAGAGGACGAGGGCGTAGCAGGAGCCCTCAGACTGATCTGGTGATGGAGGTAACCACGCGGTGGAGGGTGAAAGTGATGATGATGGTGATGATGAAGGTGGTCGAGAGAGTGGATGGGATGTGCGCTAATAACAGCTGAGGACGTGCAAGGCAAATGTGTGTCAACAACACAAGTAAACGCAAGAAGCTGGATACAGATACAGGATACAGAACTATGAGAAACGTCACACGCTGGTCAGATGAAAGAAACATGACAAATGACAAGACTTAAACATCATCTACATGCCAACAGCCAGCACTGGCACACTGGATAACCTTCAGTTTATACAGTAACAGGAGAGATTTCTCTGAGCTTACGTTGTGGAGGCTGTGAGTCGAAGGGCATCATTATTTTGGGTCGCACTCCTCTTCTTCCTGCTAGTGTAGACACGCTCTCCTCAACCTCATGACCTGTAAACACACCCACACACACTGCTCTTACACAACCTCCACAAATAAACAATGCATATGCAGGAAGTGAGATATAAATCAGCCAGTTAATGAATAATTTGGCGACCTTTCCGACTCTACACACAGTAAAGCAATAATATACCAGACTGCAGACTTTGTAAACTAAAATAAATTCTTATCAGCAGAGAGGACTCGTAGAACTTGACACCAGCATCGTTGACAAGGAGTCGAGTTCCTTTGGTAACTAATTTTCATACAGAATGTCTCACACACATGTTTTTTATTGTCTCACAAATCAGAGTCTCATGAATTCACGGGCGAGTGGAGAAAAAGTAATGTGCAGTGATTAAGTCTCTGGGTTTTTGATCAGAAGGTTGGGGTTGAAACCCCAGCACCACCAAGTTGCCACTATTGGGCCCCTAAGCAAGGCCCTTAACCTGCTCTGCATCATGGCTGCATCATGTGCTCTGACACCAACCTCCTAAGCTGGGATATGCAAAGAAAAGATGTTTTCTCTGCTGTAATGTATGTGACAAAAATAAAGGCTTCTTCTTAAACATTTATCTTTCATATCCTGTGCACTTTCTCCTTTAGTGACATCAGCCAGGAGAATTTATTTTTGACAATTATTCTGCTGAAAAAAGGAGAGACGTGTGTTTCCCAGGCAAGGGTTAGAAATAAAACTCTAGAGCACTTGTGATCTAAAACAGCTAGGTAGTTACATAGTATGTTAGTTCAGAGACACACAATTCAGTTCATTTTAAAATAATTCATTAATTAAACGAAATTAATTAAACTAAACTAACCAGTTAGTTTAGTGAGTTACATTCCATTTAGAGTAATCCTAAAGATCTGAAATGTGTAAGCAGACACCATACGTCAGTAACCACTGGACAGTTCCCTGCCAGGCCTGGAGAGGGTGCTGGCAGGTGATTCTATGGAGCCTGCTTTATGTGTATTTTGTGCAACGCCTTTCCTATTGTTCTCGTTCACGTTGTTTCACCTGTTCCTTATTAGCCTTAATGTTTAGCCCTATATATAGGGATCCTTTTGTACCTGTCCCAGCCGGCTATTGTTCTATGTTCCTTGTTTTGTATGTTAGGTTTTGTTTTATTAGCGTCATGTCTAGTGTTTAGGTTAGTCTTCCCTATGTCTTGTGTTTATGTTAATAAAGCAGCGCTTATTTGAATCCTGCATCTGCATCTGGATCTGTCTCCATGGCGTGCCGGCGTGCACGCCAACCTAGGAGGTCTGGGTTCGACGTTACACCATGATATAATTACAGATGAGATCCTCAGTTAATTCTGTTCTACCCTTAATCACAAACATGTCCTCTGTTTTCCAGATTGTTTGTGCTACCTCGGTAGGTGTTTTGTCTTTGGTGTGCAGCGTCGCCGCTGGAGGGCTCGTGTGTGCTGCGGGGGATGGGCGTCTCCGTCATCACCACGTTAGGCTCAGGTGATTTGTCTATCGACTTCATCTCCAGCCGCTCGTGATGGATCCACAAGTCCGGAGGCTTCAGGTCTTTAGAGGTGCTTTTGTACTTGTGAGAGGCATTACTAGACTTACTGGCAGCACGCTTCCTACAGCGGAGAAAGAAACCGATAACCATATGATTATTTAAATAACCCTGACACAGAAGTGTCGTGTATGTATCTCATGGCGAAGGGTGGAGAAGAGAGGTGTAGTAAATGCTCACTTTTTCTGATGGGAGTTGGAGTGGCGTGTACACAGGACTGCACCCACTACCACAGTGATGATGGTGAACGCTCCCACAGAAACGATGATGATGATCACTAGGATATGATTCTCCTGACTGCCTGTGATTCCTGGCTTATCTGAAAGCGAGACAAAGATAGAGAGAGATACAGAGAGAGAAGTACAAAGATAGAAGGAGGGTGTGAGTGAGACGACAGAATATGTGTGGGTGTGTGTGTGAGAGAGAGAGAGAGACAGACAGACAGACAGACAGACAGACAAAGAGAAAGAGAGAGTGAGAGGGAAAAAAGTACAGAGATAAGAGTAGGGTGTGAGTGAGACGAGACTGTGTGTGTGTGTGTGTGAGAGAGAGAGAGTTGTTTGTGTGTGTATGAGTGAGAGAGAAAGAGGGTAAGTTAGAGGAGTGGATGTATGTGAATTAGAGAGTGAGAAAGAAAGAAAGAAAGAAAGAGAGACGGTGTGTGATTGAAGGGAGATGTGTGTATGTGTGTGTATGTGAGAGAGAGAGAGAGAGAGAGAGAGAGCGGGAGAGAGATGTGTGTATAAGAGTGTGTATATTTACCTAAGGAGGACCCAAACCCATGATCTGGCAAGGGAGAACGTCCACCTGGCTTCCCTGGTAAACCTACTGACATCAAGGTTAAAGAATTAGGAGCAAACTGTGTGTATGTGTATGAATTGTTATAAGAGCAGAAAGAACGAGTGACAGACACACGTTCAAAAAGATAAACAGTGGAACAGTTACCTTGATCACTTGACATTTTGTCTGAGGGCTCAGCTGTCAGAAAAGTCAGAGAGAGGATGAGGAAAGTGTCGTTGTCTCAGTGCATCACATTTTAAACCTTATGACATATTTTCTGCCATCCTTTTCATTTACAACAATCATTTGAGAATTCCAGGATGATTTAATCAGCCCTAAATGGCTCTCAGGTCCGTCCTGTTATACCTTTTGGTGTGCGGAAGTGCACTGTGTCCGAGAGCGGCCCCATGCCTTTCGAGTTGCGCGCCTGGATCTTAAAGTAATACATGGTGTCTAGCGTGAGCTCCTGGATCTGGTGGGTCAGTCTGTTCCCCATCACCGGCTCTACAACCCAGTCGTGTACCTCAGCGTTCGCATCCGTACTGTAGTAAATGATGTAGCCTGGAGTAGAAGGTGGAGGACAAAGTCAAAAACAAGAAAAATGAATCAAATAAAGAGAATGATTTTGGCGAAATAGTGTTTAAAATAATGTTAAAGTTTATTATCGTACCTGTGATTTTGCCGTTGGCTTCTGATGGCGGCTGCCAGTTGATGTTAATGGTGCGTGGACGACCTTCTTTACTCACCACCGTGACGTCTTTAGGTGCAGATGTAGGAACTGAAGAGACAGAAATATGTAACTATGAAACCTGGCTTAGTCTTTATAGGTCATTCATCGTTCAGTGTGATCAAATAAACGTAAGGCTTTTTATTTTTTTACAAGATTGATGTGACAGGCTGAGAAAAGCCCTTCAAGTCAAACAGTGATGAAAGCTTTATCCTGAAGTAAACTATGTTTTGTTTCTGCATTAATCTCAACCTGAAATAAAGTTCCAGCAAAATAAAAACCTAAACCGAGAAGGGATGCAATTTAAAATCAGGCGTGAGAAGGGAGAAGAAGATTTCTAAAGAAATTGTCATTACATTCAAGATTCAGGATTTAAGGAACTTTATTATTCCCATGAGGAAATTGCTGTGCCATGTTACTGTTGCTGTTATAAAAATGGAAAAGAGAAAGAAAGAAATATATACTATATACACAAGAAGAAGACTGAAAAGAAGAAAAAGAAGAATATAAATAAACCGTAAAATAGAATGAATAAATAAATACAAATACTATACAGACAATAGTAGAGCTGTAATATTGCACACAAGGATTGTAAATTGGTGCTAATTTTTAATAGGTGATAATGGTGAAGTTGTATTGTACATGAAAGATAATGGTGAAATTGTAATGTGCATGGAAGGCCCATAATTTCTATTGCACCCATTATTGATTATTGCGCATGAAATTGCACATGAAAATGCCCCAACACTTAAAGAGAAGAACTGTACAGTTTGATTGCCACAGGGATGAAAGATCTCCTAAAGCATTCAGTACAACCCTTAATATGCGATGTTATAAATCTTTTTAAGCTCCAACAAGTGACAATTTTTTTTCAAATAATAAAAATGAAGACATGAAGCGAGAAAGAGGTCCTAGCTGGAGTTCTTACGTGTCTCCAAGGTGGTGCCGTGAGCCGTCATACTCCACGTGCTGCTGCGCCGCCCCTTGGTCACCATGACCGAGAACTCGTACAGCGTGTTGGGCTTCAGGTTTGTTACTGTGTATGTTAAAGTGGTGGTGTTGGCAACCTGAACACACAAGCAGAATACATGCTATAAAGCATCTTCTGCAACTACTCTCTTCCTGTTGTATTTTAACTAGAACTTATTTTCCACTGCTTGTTTAAAAAAATAAATAAATAAGAAAAATAATTGTTTGTGTGATATATTTCCTCCCAACAGGTTTATATTCATGACCTAGAGAACTGGTATTGATCTATTCACTGAAAGAGACTTTAAAGCACATCGCTCTGGAGAAGGGCATCTCCCAAATATAAATGTATTTATTTATTTGTTGTACATTTATTTACATATGTAACTTTAATTCTATGCATTTGTGAATTTAAATATTTGTATAATTCTACTATTTGCACTTCTGGGAGCTATAGGTATCTATCTATCTATCTATCTATCTATCTATCTATCTATCTATCTATGATAAGCAAACATGATCCTATGTTATTATATGAAGACAGAAATGTTGAAACATACTCAGACTAAGTTATGAAACATGCTTGATATTTTTATCATTTCAATGCAACTTCAGCGCTTGCCCACTTGGAGGCACTGTAAGCATTTTAAAAAAGAAACTAGTATGAGTAAGCACAACAAATTTATTGTTTTACTGAATAACCTGCAATACAGCGCTCCTCTGCATTGTAGTACCTTATACTTGGTGTTGGCTGGGATGTTGGTTTTCCAGCGAACTGTGTAATATCTGGAGTCGGTGATCTTCTGGTTCTTGGACAGCGAGTTATCGGCCCAGGAGACTTTGACGGCATCATGGCTGATGACAGAGGCCTGCACGCCCACTGGGGGAAGCATGGGGGAAGGCTCGGGTGCTGGGGTGTGAGGGGTATGATGGTACATTTTAAATAAATCAATATCTGGCTCTATGGGACCTGGCAGCAGCAAACATGGTATTCAAATGCAAAAAAAAGCATGAAACAAGCAATGAATTACAAAAAGCACCAGCAACATAATGATGGAAGAAGCAAAAGGGTAGCAGGGTGGCATGTAAATGGAGTGGGGATGAATACAATGTCAGGAGGACAAAGAAGAACAAAAAAGAGAGATAATGTTAGAGACAGAAAACCGATCTTCGCTGCAAGTGAAAATGTTTACAACAGCAGTGCATTTATAAGCAATCGCAAACATCATACTGTCTACAACTGAACAAGAATCCTAAAAAAGAAAAATCTCCATGTAGTGCAGTGCTCTGAAGTGTCTGATACTGTATACTCGGTGTGAACAAAAGATTAATCCACCATCATACAAGAACCCTGTGATCATATCATGGTCCTGATCATATCAGATGCATCTGATGCAAATACAAATGCCATAAAGATTTAAAAACGAATTCTGTCTGCCAACTAGCTGTTTATTTCTAGGTCAGGGTGCTGCTGATGTGCTATGCTCTCACATCTGTCCCTAAAGACTTTCCAAACTTTTGAGGCGAGCTGATGTTAGTCGTGACAGGTCAGCGGGGGTTCCTGCAAGAGCGCTCTCTCTTCCTGCCTCTTTGGTACTCTTTTCTAGATCAGCTGAGATACAGAGATAGATAGATAGATAGATAGATAGATAGATAGATAGATAGATAGATAGATAGATAGATAGATAGATAGATAGATAGATAGATAGATAGATAGATAGATAGATAGATAGATAGATAGATAGATAGATATATGCCACAAGAGTGGTGCTGGGGAAGGAGGAGAAGCCTTTGCATAGATACAGACACTTCAAACCAGCTGACATACGGGGAAGAACTGCCACATTTGCAAAGCTATATGCAGATTCCTGAGTGTCTGGAGCTGCACTCACAAAGGAAAAGAAAATTTCTACAATAGACTAGAATCAAACTAAACTCTAAAAGTTTTTGCACCCCTACAAACACTAAAGGTTTCACTTGAAACACTTTACAAGCTGACCCTTTTGGTCTACATGGTAATAAATTACAGATAAGAAAAAACCTTTCTACAGGTGCAAAATATAAAATATGTACCAAGCCTGACCCTATACCTGTGACACGGTAGTTTTTAGAGGCAAACAATCTACCACACCAACCTTATAATCATTTTTCAGCATTAATCAGAAATTTGGCCAAATTAATACCCAAAAAATATTAATGAGAGTTGTATACCTGACTGAGGCCTGGTGATGGCGCTCTCGTACACAGGTATTCCCTCACCCATGTTGTTGAAGGCCTTCAGTGTGATCACATAGTGAGAGCTTGGGTCTAGACACCAAGTAATAAATCACTGTTTAATAACTTTCATTATTCAATTCCAAATTAGTCAATTAAAAGGAATCTACAAATATAAACAGATCATCACTTGAAGTAGTGTAATTAGGATAATCACCCATAATGCACTTGCAAAGTAAAAAGCTCACCCAGGTTTTCAATGCTGTAGTAGCGCTGTTTGTAGTCCACTTTAATGGTCTGTGAGTGAGGACTGCCGATCCCATAGCCAATGCTGTAGCCTCTCACGACAATATCCTGGTTTTCTGGAGGTGTCCAACTCACCACGATGCTATTCACCAAAGGACGCACGTGTAGCGAACTGGGCACTCCAGGTACCTGAGACTCTGCAATATAACGCATTAGGAATCAGTAGGGGATTACAGTGTGTGTTCGGATCTCAGTGGGTCACGGTCGTTTATATATTTCTATGAAGCTGCTACCCATTGTTAAAAGCACTATACAAATAAAATGGGTACCACTGCATCTGACAATTTGTCCCAAATTATCCGAACAACCGCATTAACATACTGGTCATACATGGTAGACTATTCCTCCCACTATCCATGGGAAAAAAATGAAATATTGCTCAGGATCTGGCCCTTCTGTTCTCCCAAGCTGCAAGATTCACAAGTCTGGCCTTTCTTATCAACATGTTTTTTTTTGCTGTTCTTTTTTGCACCATTCTGTGTAAACTCTAAAGACTGTTGTGTGTAAAAATCCCAGGAGATCAGCAGATTCTGAAATACTCAAGCCAGCAAACAACAATATCTCAGTTAAAGTCACAGGGATCACATAGTTTCCACATTTTGATGTTTGATACGAACAGGAACTGAAGCTCTTGACGTGTATGTGCATGAGGTTATACGTTGTGCTTCTGCCACATGATTGGCTGATTAGATAACTGCATGAGTGTATAATGACAAATTCACAGTTTAATAGAAATATTGCTGAAGAGAATAAATAGGAAATGGGACTAAAAAATGTTTCTGCAGGCTTTTATAGAGTACAGTGTCCCAGTTTCAATCAGCTCTGTATTTTTATTAATTTTATCCTCACACAAGGATGACAGCTGACATCAGTTTGGTTTAAAATGTAAAGAAAGAAAGTTGGAGATGAAATAATGCCTGAGGGCAGAATCACATCTACAGATTGTGTGTTAGTGTGTGTGTGAATATGTGTGTTTGTGTGTATGGTGGGGGGATTGATGGTGCTCTAATGGCACTATCGATACTGCTAAAACAAACACCAAAGGCAACATGAAAGCAAAAAATATAACAAATATGAGAAAGACTCACCAATTCACACACTACAGCCATATTATAAATGCCAATCAGGCTGCAACACATGTCTCTGGACTGGGGGAGGAAACCCAGAGGAAACCACCAAAGCACATGCAAACACCCCACACTGGGCGGAGGTGGGAGCTGAACCCCCAGTGCAGGAGGTGTGAGACAAACATGCTAACCTCTTAGCCACCATATGCCCCCATGAGGATAATTTACCATGTTGCTGTTGTTTTTCGGCTGCTCCCTGTTTGGTCATCATTTAGTCCGCATGTTTTGATTTAGCACAGGTTTTTCACACCAGATGCCCTTCCTGTCGCAACCCTCCCATTTAATCCGGGCTTGGGACCGGCACTGAGAGTTAACTATGAAGATAAGTTACCATAAATTTACCAAAAAAGTATAGAAATGTGGTGTGTAGTGTGAGCATTGTTTGAAACTAACTACTGTTTCGGAAATTCTCTGAGCCTCTTGATAAACCATAAGAACTTCAAACAGAATGACAAATGCACAACATGTAACCCATAAAAATACAGAGCTTTTCCCTCTGTATCAGAAACACGTCACATTTCTGATACGCAGCCTTATACATGAGCCGATTACAAGCAACACTGCTGTCAGAATCAGTCAGGACCTAGGAGATTTATAGACTCGTGAGCGTAGAGGGAGAAAATGCTCTGAATTATTCAACACGTCTTTCAGTATTGATGAGCTACCGTCTACCTGCGTGCCTTTATTTGATCTGTGTTTAATAAACTCGTTCTCTCTTATATGCCAGGCAAACCAACACATTCATCAATAACATGAAGTTTGCACTTATATCTACTGGGACGGAAAAAAAAAAGCAGGAAAGAGACCTTGGTCAAGGAGAAGAGCCAGGTTTAGGCAACATCTCCGTAGAACAGTGTTAAGTCCATGTATACGATGAAAGAACAGAAATATTTCCGTACATAAGTCCAGAATTAGGGTAGTCATCGTTTTTCTTACCGTCCAAGTCGTTCTCGAAGGTCTCGACAGAGATCCACTCGGTTGCCGGGCCGCTGCCGTTCACTGTGATGGCTGACAGCCGGAAGGAGTACTCGGTTCCTCGTTCTAAACCTACAGCAAGACAAATGAATATATAAATATGTGATATATATATATATATATATATATATATATATATATATATAAAACAACCTCAGAAGCAATAAAACTATTTATGATCCTATTGTGGTTGGTACTAGTTATTAAACCCACCATCAATAAGCTGAAAGAGTTGATTAGTCACGATCTCAGCTGCATCTCCTTTCCTCCCAGCTTTCCTGTAGCGGATCTTATAACCTGTCAGCTCCCCATTCTGCGTGCCGGGAGGAGGAGGCTGCCATCGTACCAAAATGCTCTGTGTTACAAAACAAAGGAGAACAATAACTGTGAATAAGTGTGGAGTCATAATAAAATTCATACAAAAAAAAATCCTACAACTCACTGACTTAAAGCCCCAGTATGAGGATAGTGAGAAGGATAAGGATATTTTTTTCCTCATTTCATTTTTTTTTTTTCTCTTCTTGGACTGAGTTATTGGTTTATAGACAATACCTATACACATACCTTGTCATTTCAGACACAGCACTACACTTTGTGTGTCTTGCATCGGCATTCGACGACGCCGAACTTAAATGATATTGTTTGGTGAAATGTTCTGGATGGATGGATACTAATAGATGATGCAAAGTATTTTCCTGAATTCAACTCTTCTTACAAGATTTCTTGAAAACTTATGCTCTGCTCTGCTCAGCTTTTTAATGAGAACAGAATAATGTACTCCAGTGCACATTTCAGGAGACACCTGCTGTCTGTATCTATGTTTAGACACAAAGAAATCTGAAGCAAATATTTTACCTGCCTTGAGCTTGCTTAAAGATGCTGGTGCATATTAACGAGCGAGTTTAGCTTAGATTTCTTAGCGGGAGAAAATCAGCAAGCTCTCAGATCTGTGTGAAGAGCCTCACACAGAAATGAATCAACAACTGACTGCCCTGTGAAGACGAGATGTTCGCTAGACCGTCTCAACATATTAGACAGAGTCAGAATGAGGAAATGCCAAGTATACTGTCACAAGACAAAAACAATTCACAAAGAATAAAGGATTTAATTTTTCAGTTTGTTAAATGACAAGCATAGACTTACCCTCGAGTTCTGCACTTCAAGAGAGACGTTTTGAGGTGCGGCGCCTGGAACTGCAACAACAAATAACACTGTTAGCTTCACTACTATAATAAACTATATTATACTAAATAATAATTAATAAATAAATAAATAAATAAATAAATAAATAAATAAATAAATAAATAAATAAATAAATTTAAAAAAATAATAAATAATAATGTAAAATATAATATTATAATTAACCATAATCATCACTGTATTAATTTGTCTCCACAGGAAGAATCTGGATTAACAAAAAAAAAAGAAAAAGAAGAAAAAAAAAGCCAGATTGACCACAGTGCATGTTATTCAAAAACCTTTGATTTGGATTATATCTGGGATTCCACTGTGCTTTTTTAATCACACTCAAGCACTGTGTTGCCTGATGAGATATGAAGATATGAACATGCACTGCTGGAGTGAAATCACAGCTCCTGGGTGTGTGTTTTTGGAACAAGAGAAAAGAAAATGTGAAAGCAAGACTTAGTGTATGTGAGCTTAATTTCCTTCATTTGCTCTCAAATTTTAATATTCTTAGTCCCACCACCACCATTCCTTTCATAGCTGTACTACATACACCACCTGCCACACTCTTCCTGTCTTCCCTAAGGTTCTGTAGTGACAACACTCATCTGCCTCTTCACCCCAGAGCTATAAGAAAAAGCTCAGAAATCAGTAAGCAGGTTAGAGTTGTGTGTTGTGAAATAGGCCAAATCAAATGAAACCCTTCCTACGGTTAGTTAAAACATGTAACATGGTCTTGCTTAGAAATGCCAAGCTTGATTGTGTGAGTATAATACTGAATGCTACACTAACACAATAACAGCTACTGCAGAGAACTTTATTCAAGATATATTAAGGTAAGAGAGTTTTTGCTGCAGGAGTGTGTGCATTATCAAACAGTATAATGAAGATACCATCAGAAAGGGTGTGGACCGTCAGGTCGTCAGTAGACACTCCAGGTCCATGCTTGTTGTAAGCCACGACTCTGAAACTGTATTCTGTGAACTTCTTCAGTCCCATCATTGTGTAAGACAAACTGACAACATCTATGTCCTGAGAGAGAAAATAAACATACCAAAAAAAAAAAAGAGAGAGAGAAAATACACACAAAGATATTTACAAACACACACACACAGAGATAGACACACACACACAGATGGACACACACGTACAAATGCACAAAAACACACACAGAGACAGAAAAACAGACATGAACACACACATGCTAACACATACACATAGACATACATACACACAAACAGACATGCAGACAGACGACACACACACAGGTTCTCAAAAATTCTCAAAGTTTAAACCAAGACAATTCCAATTCGCCTACTTACACTATACTCTAAAACTATGGATTTTTTTGTTTGTGATGAGAAACTACAAACTGTAGCTAAAGAGTATGCATGTACTGGGACACACTAATATGTCATGAAAATGGTAGAGAACGTTGTTGTCTAGTTAAACACACTGTCACTGTAACCAAATTCTCAGTGCTTTTCAGCTTTTGTTCATACGTTATTCTTTATAACATTAATACTATTTCATTTCATTTACCATCTCCTTTGATTTTTTTTCCCAACATTTTTGCAGGATTAATTCAGCGTGACAAAACTCCTCCTCCTTCATGCAAGGAGTTACCCTGTACCTTTTGGACAGTCATTTCAACATACTGCCATTTGGGATGCAGTAATAATTCTGATCTCAGACACTACTGAGGTCGGCTAATGAGGTATGAGAATTGAGACTCTTGTCACGTCTAATCACAGCTTCCTTGGACCTTGTTTTCTCACCTGTTCCACGTCCTTTCCTTTCTCGGTGTAGTAGAGTTTGTAGGTCTGGATATCCCCGTTCCCTGTGAGCGGTCTCTCCCAGGTCAAAGTGACAGTAGTGGGTGTGATGGACACAGCCTGCAGTTTGGGGGCAGGTCCTGGTACTTGCACTGGAAACCATGAATAAAGAAGCATGCTTTATTCCAAAATATGTGTATCTATGTTCTTATGTATTCTGGAGTATCTTTAAAGATAAGTTATTGAAATGTCGTTTTTTATATCATAATGAAAAAAACTTGTTGAACACACAGTCCAGCCAAAGCCTTGCCAAATCTGACAGCTTGAATAGAAAAAGCTTCAGTTTGAAAGGCAGCAAAACCCCTGCATTCGCTCAATTCAGTGTTGGTGTGCTGGTCAGCTTGTTTTGTGTAAACTTGGACTCAGTACACAAAGGACCAGTTTGGCTCCGGAGAGAAGGGGCAGAACATCAGGAAGGAGTCATGGCCAATTTTCTCCTCTTTGCGGTGAAGGTTATAAGGCAGAGTGTGTGTGGCTGTGTGTGCATGTGGCTTACCTTCAGGCTGGGTGGCCACTGTAAGAGGAGCAGAGCTTTCACCCAGGCCATTTCTGTTGGACGCCACCACCCTGAATGTGTACTTAGTGTCAGGGACGAGGTTGTCGATGGTGACCTGCAGTTCTCCTGGAGCTGTGGTGTTCTCAACCCGCTCCCTGTCGAGAGAGAAAGAGAGAGGGGGAGAGAGAGCAAGAGAGAGAGAGAGAGAGAGAGAGAGCATAAGGGGGATACAGTTCTGAGCTCTCGCTACTGAAATAAAGATGCTATGTTGCCATGTGCTGACTTATCAAAGCTTTAAACTGCATAGCTGAGTATTTACCACACAAGATGATTCCCTAGCCTCTACCATGTCTTGCAGCAGTGTGGGTTTCTTACCTACTGGATCCATCGAGGCTGTAGAAGACAGAGTAGGTGAGGTTGTCTCCGTGCGGCTCAACCGGAAGCCTCCAAGTGAGTTTGATGAAGCGAGTAGACACGAGCGAAGCCACAAGGTCACGCGGTGGCGATGGGACGGAGTCTGAACGCTCCCCGGAGTCTACATGGTCAGTAGTGGCACTGGTCAGTGAGGGGACAGGAGATGTGGGGAGGGCAACGTCTTGGGTACACGAAGGGAGAAGGGACGACATCACGGGGGACGGTGGAGGGAGACAGGGAGGGTAAATAATAGATACACAGGTGGGGACAGAGGAAAGGAGGGCAAGAAAAATAGGGGGGAAAAAAGAACTTAAAATTGACACACACACAAAACCACAAAACCACAAACAGTCCACTATAAGAGACAAATGAAAAACTACAAATTGAAAATGAAGTGAGAGTGCAAGAGATGGAGCTGATATAAGAGGCTGTTATGCAGTAGACCTGCATGCACAAAGCCCACAATAACCAAACAACAAACAAATACCGCACTGACTGATGAGAAGAAGCATCTTATATCAGCACAAAGCAAAAAAAAAGTTCATTTGCTGTTGACGTTAAAGTGTTTCTTGACAAAATATTTTTTTCCATTTCCTATTTTCATAAAAGCATTGTGTCTAAGAGGTGAGAATTTCTACAGTAATCACAAAATTATAATTGTGCTGTACATAATACAAAAAACAAATCCAGACTGCTTCCTCCCTCTTCCTTTAGCCATGGTTTATGACTCAAGTCGAGCTGTCCATACCGCTCGCAATAGCAGCAGTCACATCCAGGCAGCCCAGGAACCCTTAGACAGAGATGAGCACTCTTCTTGCTGAATACTGACTAGCTCATTTTCTCTCCTGGAGGCCCAGCAGACTGGAAAACGACCCGTGGTGAATACTCAAGGCAATTCATTATGTTCATTTGGAGTGGGATGGGCAAGAGACAAAGTCAGTCAGGCAGACAAGAGCATCTCATAGCAAAACTCAAAGCAGTAACCGTGAGCACAGAGGAAGTGTAGATGTGGGTAATTTTAGAATAATAATAATAAAAAAAAACCCTGAATTGCAACAATTATGTGAGAAGAGTGGAATAAGCCAAAAAAAAAAAAATTAAACTCAAGCCAAAGCCTAGTGTTGAATGCTAAAAGCCAACTCTATGATATCCTACAGAAACCCCAAGCAGGAGCGTGTGTGTTGGGGATTACCCTTTGTATAGGCTATGTATTCACCCACTGCATGAATGAATGTTGGCGCTAAAGCAGGGAGAGCGACAGCTACGAGAAGTGGCTGCCAGCCTGGAGCGCCTGGCAACGAGATGCCCATCTAACGCCAGCTGGAGGCTGTCACATGCGAGGACCACGGCGCAGAACTCCTTTCCTCTCCTAGCATGATAGGCCATTAAGAGCAGTCTTTAATCTAGCTACACTGCAATCTTAACAGCAGACCCAAACTGTGTAAGACAATTGTCCGTCCACAACGTGCTGGATGGGCATGCAAATTCCAAAAGGTGAGAAATCTGTTGACCAAAGTGCTTCACAAAGTGAGCTATACGGATCCACAGGATTTGCTTGGTAAATATGAAACCTGGATGTATTTATAAGCTCAATAACAATTTCACATTCCATATTTGAGCCAAGAGTCAATTCTACTAATAGTTCAATGGTTTATGAAGTTAAAGTGCAAAAGTTTGCATACCCTTACTTCAAAAATGATCAAATCACCAAGAAATCTAATGCTAATTATTTCCCCTACTAGTCTCTTTAGCCTAAAAACAAGGTAACATTACTACAGTTTGCAGAACAGAGAACAGAGGTTTCCTACATGAACCGGACAAGTCTAATCCTACGTCATTAAAAGCAATTTATGCATGAAACCGCCATGGTTACCCCTGTATACCAGTACACTGGTGTGTCTACCAGTACATTCTGGTATGGAAATCGCCTTATTGGACATTTTCACTCAGTATAAACACTGCAAGTCTGATATAAAATGTCTGCTTTCATTGTGAGAAGTTTTTCCCTCTGTTGGGGACCCTTACACAGAATTGTAGTGGCTGGAGAAAACCCCTTCAAATTTTGGATGCTTATGAAGCATCTCAGAGAGCAGAAATGGGTTATAAATATTTGTGTGAAAGAAAACATACTGTTTTTTATAAACATCTATGAATATATATAGCTCCTACTAGGCTAGTTATCCCTGATATACTTATGAAAAACTACAAATTCTTAAAGTGTCTACTTTTATAAAAGCCATTAATCATCAATGTGGGCACAACCAAAACAGGCAGAAATGTAGTTTTGGTCTTTCGTAAAAAATAAGATGAAAAAAATAAATAAAATGTATTATTTATTACAATTTTAAAAAAGGCTAATTAAAAAGTTTATTACGTTTTGATCTTGTTCGATTATTGTAGTGATAGATGTGGGCTTGATTAAATTATGTTGGTTATGTATGATGTGATGTGATGATCAATATTGTATGCTGGTGACTGAATGCTGATATTCACTGTACAGGATATGCAGCATATAAGCTTTTTTCTGTGGGTTGAATGGTTAAAGAGAGCATGGTAATAAAAGCATACATACTGTAAGTACATAAACATAAAACATTAATATAAAAAATAAAAAAGAGGGATTCTGAATGTAAAAAAAGTGGGTTTCTACTTGCTTAAACCTAGGTATTTTATTATGTCTTCTTTTTGCAGTTGTCTCTGGCAGGATTTTATCTCCTGTCTTTGGAGTCTCCAAGTCTAGGTTTCTTACTTTTTTAAAATTATGGATTTCACTTTTGGTAATGGCATTTCTATTGTTATCTCTGTTTGGCATCTGTTTATACACTACTCCAGCTTTGTAAAAGGTCAAGTCTAGTCCAAAAAAAGTTCCAAAAACCATGAAATGATATGTTTTGCATATAAACTGTAACATACATTTTTCATTCTCGTCCAGTAACCCTAACCTTGACACGCAAATGTTTGTTTAAATTAGATCAATAACTGAGCTAAGAGAAAAAGCAGACCGTACTGTATACCAAAACAGACTGAGCCACCCCAAAGCCACATTTCCTCTCATCCCACAAAAAGCTAAAAAACCTAACCACCCATATTATCCACCTAGTGTGCACATACCCAATAGGTCAAGGTCACGGTTTCCCAGCATGTATCTTTCACCAAACACGTCATGGATCAGCATGGGAAAGACAACAGGCCACAGAGGACAAAGACAAAAATAACGCTAACACAGCAGGTCTTCCCACGTCACCTTGCTACATGCTGTTTAATATTAGAAGCTCTATTTATTAATGGCCCTATGAGGCAGCTGGGTGCACAGGATGGAGGTGGGTACACACCCGAATGATAATGCATTCACAATATCTGTACACAGTTTTCTCCACAGGGCAGCCACTGCTGTGGAGCATTAACCTTGTTCTTTAAAGAGAAAATCTACATTCAGGAAATAAGTACACAGGGGGAGTACTCTGCTATTATACTTAAATGTTATTAGACATGGGCAAAAACTAATAACAGGGGAAAAAAGCACTAACATGCAATGAGGAAAGTGCTCCAAGCATACACATGCATATTTCTAAAAGATCATGAAATCACTGGAAACAACATGCTTAAAAGCTTGTCCTATAAGCTTACGGGACTTATGGAACTTCAGATGTTTTACACACTAAAGTGAAGTCTAAAGAAAGTGGTCTGCAGTCTGGGGCGAATACAAACAGGACACCTGGGAACTGCACAGTCAGTGCTGCATCTTCCCATCAGCCATAAACCTGTCTGACAGGTGACCTCTACAAAAGAGCTTCAAGGTCTCGATAGAGCACTACAAATAGCACTAACAGAACAGCTCAGTGATCTGTAACAAGAAACCATACATTGAAGACCTTCCATTGCAAAAAAAAAAGGCTGATGGAAAAAATAACAAAAATATCACTTGACAGAAATAATCAATGCAATTACACAAAAGATTCTAGATGAGAAACTGGTCTTGAGAACACAACTTGGTCTCTCCTCATTTTGTCTTAAACTATTTACAAATACATTCTTTCAATTATTGACATGCTTAGGGAAATCACCTAAAAGGCCAACTTTCTAAAACTAGATTTTATAGAACTTATTTAATTTATTAACTAAATGCTTACTAAATTTTTCGAACGTTTTCTGCCTTGTTTGCTCTGTTGTTAGATTAGATGTTTACTGGTGTACAGGTTCTGTCTCAAAACTCTGCCAAGTTTAATTTTCTCAACCATTTTACAAGTTGTATTGCTAACTAATGTGTACATGAAGTGAAGTGGGCAAGCTGAAAAATCTAGCTTCGAAGAATAGCTACCAGCTAGTAAAGATGGTTAAACCAGGTCACAACTTATTTTGGCATCTGGTAACTGCAAAGCCCAAGCATTTAGGTTATCTAGCCAATTTTATCAGCAGTAGTGTTGAAAAAACAAATAGTCTAATAATTTGTAGTGGGCTCCTAACTTGTAAAACATCTAAAACCCTTGTCCAAGTATTGGTTGGTATAGATCATAAACTGGTCTTGTTATTGGTTGGTATGGGGTTTGGTCTGAGTATTGGTCTTTATATTAGTTGGTTTGGGTCTTAGTCAGTGTGGATCTTGGTTTGTCTTGTCATTTAAATGCCATTGTACTTGGTCTTGTTTAGGTTGGTATGAGTCTTGGCATTGGCAGGTTCTGGTCTTTAGGTTGGTAAGGGTTGTGGTCTTGTTTTGGGTCTTACTCTTGTCTTGGCACTGGTTTGTTTGAGTCATTCAATTACATTTTATTTGTACAGCACTTAACAGTGGACATTATCTCAAAGCATCTTTACAAAAATCATGGTCTTGGTTTTGGTTGGTCTTGGTCTTATTTGCTTTAAGTCTTGTTTTAGTCTCAGCAATAATAATACTGTCTCAACCTTTACAACAGAGGAATTAGCCAAGTTAGACAAGGTCTGTATAGTCTGAATGATATGAATAATCCTTATCGTAAACCTGTTATAAACAGATCTGATATTGTTTTCTATGGTGCCACACCTGGATGTCAGAGATTACACATCATTATAAATCAGACCCAAAATATTTTGGATCACTAAAGAATAAGAAGACACATTCAGGAAAACTATCATTATGAGTATTATAGTTAGGAGCGTGCCTGACAGGATGTTTGCATAACCTAAAAAACACAGGGGGTCTTATCACAGGAAAGGGAGGTGTGGATAGAATATCTCCACTCCTCTGGGAAACACATTAATGGCTTAATTAGATACTGAAAGCAGACTGATGACAGAAATATAGCTATTAATAGCAGTTCACCATCATCAGGGTAGGTAAAATGTAACTCACACTCAAAACCAGGGATTGTACATTTTTGGGGTTTAAAAAATGCTGGAGAATAAAACAGACATTAAACTACAACCTTTATATGTCACTGTAAAGCAGATGCTGCTTTGCATTTTGTCCATGCTGAAAAATCCAAAGCAGAGCTTATCAAATGTAGCCAAGCAATCATTAGTTTATGTAAACACTTTCACTGAGTCTCCCTCCCTCTTTCCCTTTCTCTCAAATCCTGCACCGTCCAGGACAGCTCATCAGCAGCAATTCTCTGTCTGATTGCTCATTGATGAAGTAGCAGCCTGCAGAATTGCTACCTCTGTAAGACAAGAAGAGATTTGACAAGAACAGGCTTTTACCTGTAATCATCAGGGTGACCAGAGTAGAGTGAGAGATTTGAAAAGGAGAGATAAAGAGAAAGCGAGAGAGAGAGAGAGAGAGAGAGAGAGAGAGAGCAGTCTCAGCAGGGGTAGCTGGTATAAATAGACCACCAGGGCTAAGCATTTTTTTTTTTTTAAAAAGACATTATAAGGTTTGATTTCTGGCATCTACATCACATTATTTGCAATTAACAACTGCACCATCAGTGCTCTTAAGAAAAACACACAAAACGCTAGGAAGAAGTGATGTTGGGGCAGATGACAAGTGACATACATTTGAACTCCATTTGTGCTGTTATTTTACAGCCTGTGCCGCCAACACATTCTTAACCGTTCATCAGCAGTGGCTGAGAAGTCATGGATGTAATGAACGGGAATGAGGTCGATTATTTACTCTGTCATTCTTCTTAGGTTTTATTTGGTTTGAAGAAATAAAACTCCAAAAGTAAGTGAATAAATCATGTGTATGCTGAGGAATAGGACACATCAGAGAATCAAAGGCAGCTTTGAGCAGTTTTTTAAAGCTGTTAGATTAGTTACGTTTCTCATTTCCATACTTATATACATTTATTCACAAGTAATCTGACATACACAACATATTCCACTGAAATACTCTGAAATCTGAAATATGGAAAAAAGCTACTACACTCCGAATGTGGTTAATGGGTTTGGTCTTGTCTTGATACTGATTGGTAAGGGCTGTGGTGTTCATATTTGTTGGTATATGTCTTGATCTTGTCTTAGAATTGGGTAATATGGGCTGTGGTCTTGGTATTTGTTGGTATGGGTCTTGGTGTTGTCTATATTATTGGTTGGTATGGGCTGTGGTCTAGGTACTGGTTAATATGGGTCTTGGTGTAGTCTTAGTGTTAGTTAGTATGAGCTAGGTCTTGGTACTGTGGTTGGTACTGTGGCTGTGGTTTTGGTATTGGTTGGTATGGGTCTTACTGTTTTTTTTATTGTTTTATTTTTGGTTGGTATAGGTTGTGGTCTTGGATTGGTTGGTATTGGTTGTGGTGTTAGTATTGGTTAGCATAGGTCTTGGTATCGTCTTAGTATTGGTTAGTATGAGATGCTGGTTGGTATGGGTCTTTATAATAATTACTATCTGGGCTGAGGAGTTAATATTGGTTAGCATGGGTCTTGGTGTCTTGGTCTGGTCTGAGGTCTTGGTAGTCTGCCCCTTTTTTTTATTAACATTTGTTAGTACAGGTCTTTGTTGTTATGGGTCTTGGTTTGTCTTAGTTTTGGTTAGTATAGGCAGTGGTCTTGGTACATCTTGTTAGTTATATCTTGGTTGTACACTAGAGAAACCTTTTAGGACCTTCTTCAATGAAACACTCTCTTTAGGACCAGCTCTGAAAAGCTACTACACTCTGAAGGAGAAGTGACGACTCTCATATCACTCAGGTTCCTCCTTTAATCTTGTTTTGTAAAAACTCATGCAGAGAGTGAAAGGTTTGGTGTTATTCAGTTGTTCAGCACACCTCTCCATATAGCGACATTAATATCTCTCCAGTCTGCTTACCATATGCCAGAGGAGTACACCCAATGAATACAAACTCTACAATGACTAGGATGACTAAGACTCAGATGTGTGTGTGTGAGAGTGTGTGTGCACTCCCTCTATATTCTCCCAGTGATTTGATGGATCACCAACACTAAAACATTGAAGCAAATACTATCAACAACAAAAAGATCCTATTAGGCATTATCACCTTGTCAAGCACTGAGATGCAGATTTATAGTCTGTTATTCACTCTCACAGACAGGAGTGTAAGAGGTGCTAATATATAGCTCAGTAGTGTAAATGAGACACAACACATAGTGCTAATTAATGAGAGAATTTTAATTGGAGATTAGTAGTAGAGCCACTAAGGACTGCACTGTATCTCTATATCTCTGCCTAGATCCTCCCAGTGTAACATCTAGGAACACGCAAACAGCATGTAGCAGACTTCACACACACAACAATCGATGCAGTGACACTCACACCTCCCGTGTGCTGTACGAGTGTGAGAACATGTGCTTGTGCTGTGACTGCAAAAGATGCGTGCGACAGTGTGTGCCTGTGTCGAGTGACAATAACAAGGAGAGAGCAGGAGAGACAGCAAGCAGCAGAGAGCGTGAGTGTGTCAGAGAAGGAGAGCGAGCAGAAAGTACGGCAGGAGAGTGGGTGTGTGTGAGTGGCGATGACCGTCTCTTCTGTGATCTCCAATGCATGAAAAAGGAAGTGTGTGCCTGCATGCAAATTTGCCTGTGACATATCCTTCCACAAGAAACTGCACAAGCACAAGAAACTGCAAACAGGCATAAAACTCCAGGACTATTATCAAACCCCCTCCAGTAAACCACAGACACACACACACACATATATATATATATATATATATATATATATATATATATATATATATATATATATATATATATATATATATATATATACACACATTTGTGCATGTGTACATATGTGTGTTCATGCATGCATGTGTATGTGCTTGCACTTGCATGTATATATATATATACATGCACACACACACATGCAAGCACATACACATGCATGCATGAACACACATACACTATATTGCCAAAAGTATTCGCTCACCCATCCAAATAATCAGAATCAGGTGTTCCAATCACTTCCATGGCCACAGGTGTATAAAATCAAGCACCTAGGCATGCAGACTGTTTTTACAAACTTTTGTGAAAGAATGGGTCGCTCTCAGGAGCTCAGTGAATTCCAGCGTGGAACTGTGATAGGATGCCACCTGTGCAACAAATCCAGTCGTGAAATTTCCTCGCTCCTAAATATTCCACAGTCAACTGTCAGCTGTATTATAAGAACGTGGAAGTGTTTGGGAACGACAGCAACTCAGCCACGAAGTGGTAGGCCACGTAAACTGACGGAGCGGGGTCAGCAGATGCTGAGGCGCATAGTGCAAAGAGGTCGCCAACTTTCTGCAGAGTCAATCGCTACAGACCTCCAAACTTCATGTGGCCTTCAGATTAGCTCAAGAACAGTGCGCAGAGAGCTTCATGGAATGGGTTTCCATGGCCGAGCAGCTGCATCCAAGCCATACATCACCAAGTGCAATGCAAAGCGTCGGATGCAGTGGTGTAAAGCACGCCGCCACTGGACTCTAGAGCAGTGGAGACGCGTTCTCTGGAGTGACGAATCGCGCTTCTCCATCTGGCAATCTGATGGACGAGTCTGGGTTTGGCGGTTGCCAGGAGAACGGTACTTGTCTGACTGCATTGTGCCAAGTGTAAAGTTTGGTGGAGGGGGGATTATGGTGTGGGGTTGTTTTTCAGGAGCTGGGCTTGGCCCCTTAGTTCCAGTGAAAGGAACTCTGAATGCTTCAGCATACCAAGACATTTTGGACAATTCCATGCTCCCAACTTTGTTGGAACAGTTTGGAACTGGCCCCTTCCTCTTCCAACATGACTGTGCACCAGTGCACCAAGCAAGGTCCATAAAGACATGGATGACAGAGTCTGGTGTGGATGAACTTGACTGGCCTGCACAGAGTCCTGACCTCAACCTGATAGAACACCTTTGGGATGAATTAGAACGGAGACTGAGAGCCAGGCCTTCTCGTCCAACATCAGTGTGTGACCTCACAAATGTGCTTCTGGAAGAATGGTCAAAAATTCCCATAAACACACTCCTAAACCTTGTGGACAGCCTTCCCAGAAGAGTTGAAGCTGTTATAGCTGCAAAGGGTGGACCGACGTCATATTGAACCCTATGGATTAGGAATGGGATGTCACTTAAGTTCATATGCGAGTCAAGGCAGGTGAGCGAATACTTTTGGCAATATAGAGTATGTACACATGCACAAATGCCCAGATGCACACATATAAACACACAAAAACACACATACATGCACGCACACACACACACAGTCAGCAATTATACAATTTGTATCCACCTCTTTTTCTGCATTTGTACTCACTCAGGCAACCATTACAAAAACATTTTACTGCCCTCTTAATCACAGTGACCAGTGGCTACACAGGTTGCACCATGTGAACAAGTTTGCGATGAAACAACTAAAGCAAATGACTGAAATGTACTTTCTGTGTTCAAAAAAAGTAAAGAAACTTAGTAAATATAATAAATGTAATGTGAGTCATGACTGCACTCACTTTCTCAGCAATGGTGCAATTATTTATCACATAAGACCAGAAACATTGCCATAGTTAATTATTTAACCAGCCATTAACATTTTTTGGTTCAACATCGGAAGGACAAACTGAACTCCCGGCACCTTAGCATGACTCTGGCATGACTCTTATATTGATACCATGTATTTTTGCTTAGGCTTTAAAAAAAATTAGATGGTTGTGTCAGGGAGGACCATCCAGTGTAAGATTTGTGCCAAAATTTGTGCCAAGTATACCAGATGATCCGCTGTGGCGACACCAAACAGGGAGGTGCCGAAAGAAGAACAACAGTATTTTTGCTCAGGGTATACAATTATGTTGGCATTTTAGTAATTTGCAGACATCCACAAGAGAAATGGAGCTACCATGGTTTGTGACAGTAATGAAGAAACAAAGTAAAGAATTTGATAAATATACACTATATGGCAAATTTGTGGACAACTAAACATGACACCCATATGTGGACCTTTTCCAAATTGCTGCCATAAAGTTAGAAGCACAGAAATGTCTAGAATGTCTTTGTATGTTGTAGCTCTGGGATTTCACTTCACTGGAACTAAGAGGCTCAAACAGGCATGACAATGCCCCTGTGCACAAATCAACCACTATGAAGACATGGTCTGTTAAGTTTGGAGTGGAAAAACTTGAGTTCCAATGTGACCACTTCACCTTTCTGGACCTGCCAGATCCATGGTTGGAGTCGTGTCGCTTAGAGGTGCTCACTGCTGCTGGGGATAGATCTGCATGAACAGCCTGTGACCCAGAAAACTGCTGTGGATCAGCCCAGCTTTCAGCATGAAGGAAGTCTATAATGAACTCAGAAACTACACTGACCTATTAGTTCCTCAGGAGCTCTTGGTTGCTATTTTAGAAAGGACATTATCAACATTGCATTATTTACTGTCCAGTGTCACCCAAATGAGGTTGGGTTTCCTTCTGAGCCTGGTTCCTCTCAAGGTTTCTTCCTCATATCATCACAGGGAGTTTTTCCTTGCCACCGTCAACTCAGGCTTGCTCATTTTTGATAAATGTTAGAGATAAACTTAACTTTATAATTTTAGGTTTCTGTACTTCTGTAAAGCTGCTTTGAGACAATGTCCATTGTTAAAAGCGCTATACAAATAAACTGAATTGAAAAGTGTCCTACACAGAGCCCTGACTTCAAATCCACTGAACCCCTTTATGATGATCTGGAACACTGCACTCCAAACCTCCTCATCCAACATCAGTGCCTGATCTCACTAAAGCTCTTCTAGCTGAATGAACACAAATCCCTACAGACACACACCAACATCTAGTGGAAAGCCTTCACAGAAGAGCAAAGAAGATGTCCATGGGTTGTATGTGAGTATACACTGAGTAATGTGTGTGATAGTCAGGTGTCCACACACTTTCGGCCATATAGTGTACATATTATTCCTTAAAAAACTGGTATGACAGAATTATGAATAAGAGACGTCCATTAGCATACGTTTGGAGAATACGTCCAAACTCGCTTCTAAGCATGATTTTAAGAAAGCATGATTCTTATTGAAACTCAGAATCATGCAGCTCTGCTTTCTAGCATCTAGAAGCCACATGACTTTAGTCAACAGCAAATGCCCTAATCAACCCGAGTGTGAGTGCAGTTCTTACTCAGGTCCAGGATGATGAGCTGGGCGCTGGCCTGGGTGTTGCCGACCTCGTTCTCAGCCACACACTGATAAAAACCCTCGTCAGACTTCACCAATCCCAGCACCTGCAAATCATGCTGATTCTTGGAGAGACACAGAAAAAACATTTATCATCATCACACTGGATGTTTGAGAAACAGGAAGCTGGCTTTCTGAGAGGAATTTGGATGTCAAAGTCAAGGTCATGCAGCTGATAATGATAATGATGCAAAAAGCACAGATGTTATGATACGAGCTAGAGATGTTGGATACAAGCTAATCAAGTGAATATTACGTCAGCATTATGGGCTAATATTTACTGCGGAAATAAAAAGAACCCAGTTCAGATTTTCTGTACAAAACAAAGAAATCCAAATCCTAATGCTGACATTCATCTATCCAGAAAGCCCGACTATTGAGACAGTCTTAGCTTTAGTATCAGAAGACTTCTTTTCACATACCACTATTTTAAAGTAGTCGCTAGGGATCACTGCATCTCCGTTCTTCACCCACTTCACCGTTGGGGCTGGGGAACCCACAACATCGCACTCAAAGATAATATCCATGGCCTCGTGAGCATACATGTTCGAGGGCTTCTTTATAAACCGAGGTGGAACTGGAAGATGAAGGAAATAAAGAGATGACTGCAAGGTAATTCATTGTTTCAAAAATACAGGCAAAAATCCAGTACAGTAAAAGAGATCATTAAGGTTTAAATCTGTTTCTCTCAGAATGGATTTGACAGCTTTTAATGATAGAAATAGGAGTGTAGGTAGGTTTGTATTGGCAGGCTAGATCTGCTACGGAGCTGCTGCTGCTGCTGAGCAAGTACGAAAACGTAAGAGACCGTAAGACAGGAGGATCCCCCCACAGTGGGTTTGCTCAGATCTGGGCACTGTGGACTCCATGACCGGTGAGATGGTCAGGCTAATAAATGATTACCTGAATATGGAATCGTATACACTAGGGTGTGGCACTGTTGTTGAGGGAACCAATCAGATCACAGATAGAGTTTCAGGGCTAAACTGGACATTTACTGAACATTTACTAAACAGGAAGTTTAGTAGCTTAGCTAGACAGTAAATAAAATATAGAAGTCAATAATAATATTAACAGTAATATTCCCTAGAGTGGACATCTTTTGAGCTCAGAGAGTGGCAGTATTATATTGAGTGTTGCTTTAAACCTGTTTACCAGTACACTAGTGTTCCATCCTGCTAGCAGAATGGAAATCAGACATTTTCAATCAGTATGAACAAATGAAGTACTTTATCGCCAAAAGTGTGATAGAACATTTAACAGACTGGACATTGTTGGCTTTCAGTGTGAGATGTTTTAACCTCTATGGAATTTTAGTGTTTGAAATGTTAAAATTTTAGCTGCTTATGAGCAAGCATCTCAGAAAGCAGAAAGGGATTTGATATCACCATTTACTTTGAAGATAGAAACATTTGTGTGGAATAAAACAAACCATTTTTGAACTTTTCTATGAATACATTGCCCCATTAGGCCTGAGAAAAGCAGAAATACTTATGAAACCCTACATGAAACACTACAAATTCTTAAATGGTTGAGTGTCTACTTTCATATGAGCCAATAACCACCACTGTGGAGTGTATAGCATGACAAAGAAATTCAAGGCCCCACAAAAAAGGCACAAATTTCTTTTTTTATGGCTTTGGTTAAAGAAATTAAAAACGACGTGTCAGAAATGGTTCCTGCAGCAGCATATCTCTGGATCTCTGCCTTGGCCTGAACTCTGCCCCATCACTGGCCTTTTGCCTCATACGTGAATATGTGCACTCAGATGCCTCGAAGGGACTGCCAGTGTGCTGTAGAGCTTGACAATGAGAAATGATGCAATCTGATCCTTGTTGATAGTGGAGCTGGAGGGCAGTGAGGTACAGAGGGTGGTATTGAGGGTCACTTTGATGTTTAGGTGCATTTCACTACAGAGAAGTGGCAGTGCCAAGCTGCTCCTCAAAAAACAGATCCAAAAACAGCTCAGTGTTAAGCCTCGGCTCGGCGTGCACCATGTCTAGCAGGCAGATTTGGAAATCCGTATTAAGAAATACTAAGGGTATTTAATTCTCCCTCTGATCTGGCAAATTAGTCTCTTAAAAGGAAAAACCCATTCATATGAATGATGGTTTGGAACTGACCTCTTCTGACTTCATTTGCTGCAGAGAGTAAATGTTAATAACATCCGAAGATCAGAGCACAGAGAAACCCGGTGCCAAAAAACTAAAATGCTGCAAAGTGGAAGAAAAAAAAAAGATTTACTTGCTCATATTAAGCAGAGCTAAAAATACTGAACGTTTTCCGATGAATAATACATTTACATTTGCGACTGTATTGCTTAAGCGCATGGGCAGCTTGTGGAACATAATGTTCATAAATATACTGTAGAAAGCAAATAATACAAACACAGTTTAACCCTGTACTGCACAATACTACACAAAACTACACAATATACTGCTGTTAAAATGGAAGAATCAGAGATCTGGGTCCTGGCTTAAAATTTCTAAATAATTAAGAGCCCATTAATTATTTGTATAATAATAAGAACAATCTCGCAGTTATGGCCTCTGGGTTATGTTTATAGTGCAGGTCTACATTTGGTTGATTTCATTTACAAGAAAACACGCAGTTTCAAAATAAAATTTCATTTAACTTCTATTCTATGAGCAAATCCAGGGATTCTTTAACAATCCAGAAAGACAGTGATTGTGTAACACAGTATATAATTCTCTCAATTAGTAGAGTATAATATAATATAATCACATGGTTATTCAAAAATCATGTTTTTCCCACACAGGTATGGTCTGTCCATCATTCCAAACATCTACCTTGGGCAGGGTTTTTGTGATTGAGGCAGAAAACAAAAACCTTTCACTCAGCACTCAAATCACATCTGCTGCCTCTCCTGGGCACTCAGCTTCCGCAGCACAGAGACAAACAGATCCACATGTACCGAAATTCACTATAATGGAATGACTAAAAAAAAATCCCTCGGAAATATAAAAGCGCAGGAAAATATCACCAGAAGCAAGTCCTGGGAGACCTACATCCTATTTTTGAAGGTGTCAGCAATAGAGGTCGCAGAAAAGGTGAAAAAACATCCACACCTACAGTCAGGGAGGTGACAGATAAGCTCCAGTGGCTAACACACACACACACACACACACACATATACACACACACCCCTACAGTCAGGAAGGTGACAGATGGGCTCCAGTGGCCTACACACACACACGACATTTCTTGTCCATGCTTTTTTCACTTTTGATTCGATCACATAAAGCCTGTTGCTATCCCTAATTGCATTAAGAGGGAAATATAAAGAAAAAGGTGAATCACAAATTGTCCTTTTATATTTCTGAGTCCTGCAATTAAACTTTAGATCGTATAAGCAGGTCAACACTCAGAAACATGAGAGACATGGATCAAAGCCAGAGCCACTCCAATTTATAGTGACCAAAACGCACTGTCCCTCATATACTCCGCCTCCTGCATTTTATTCTCTGCAGCATATAATCAGACTGGCTTACATTTCCTGAGAACTACACACAAAATCCTCAAATCCTATTAAAAAAACAAAAACAAAATTTAGCCTTAAAATTTAAGGCTTTTGTTAGTAAACAGGAAGCACAAAAATGACTCTTGTATCCAAGAGTAATCTTAAAGTACCAAAAATACAGACTAAGCATACTATGCCTGAGATTATTCCAGACACATGATTAACATCCCATTGGTAAGTGAGCACTGTACATCAGTTTCTGGGTTAGATTCCCACCTTGCACATTAAGCTCTGCTTGGGTTTCGATGGTCTCATTGCCGTTGTCTGCCTGGCAGCTGTAGGTACCAGCATCATCCTCAGTCAGATTGACAATCTGCAGGCTGCCTCCACCAATCACAGCAAACCTTTCATCACTGTAAAGAAAAATGGGGCAAAATGTTATTAGACACTGGGGCATGAACATTCATTCATTCATCTTCAATAACAGCTTTATCCTCTTCACGGTCACCATAGCCACGCAGCCTGTCCTGAAAACACTGGCTATAAGGTAGGAATACACCATTATATGAACCATCTACACTCTCATTCATGCACTCATGAGCAGCTGGGGCTAATAAGTGTAGCTGATGCACAGAATCTGGAGATCCTTTAGAAAACCAATCCAGTGAAATGGACACTGGGAGAAAACACGTTCATTTACTTAAAACCTTTATTACATGCGTAACGGTTGTTGAACAATCATTATTAGACACTTATTAGATGCATATTATGTCTTCTCTTAGAGGCCATACTGGATATTTATAGATATGTATATATAGTTACTTTTTTCTCCAAACATACAATCATTCATTAAAAGCCCACTCCAAAAACCATGGGCATTAGTATAGAGTTGGTCACCATTTTGCTGTTATAATAGTCTCCACTCTCCTGCTGAGGATTTCAGACCATAGCTATGGACAATTAGGATTTTAGCCATAAGAGCACAAGAGGTTGGGAACTGATGTCCAGCAAGAAGGCAAGTGCATGTTCCAGCTTATTCCAAATGTGTTTAGCGTAGTTGAGGCCAGGGTTCTGTGCAGAACACTCTAGTTCTTTCATACCAACCTTACAGACCAGGGACCATAGACTTTATGGACCTCACTTTGTAGTTATGGACACTGTCATAGATAGGTCAACTTTGCAAATGAAACAAGTATTAGTTATTGAGGACAGGCTAGGGAAAGCAGGGCATGTTATTGGGAAGAGAGTTCTGGAGTGCTATGGAGTTTAGATGGGGGAACAGTCTAGTCCGTGTAGACTTTACACTGCAGGTGGAAAAGTAAAGATGATCAGAAAGTTTAAAAGGTGACACTGAAATACTAAGGTTTAAGTAATGAAGCAAAGAATTTTAAAGAGAATGTGTGATTTCATGAAAAGTCAATAAGGAATGTGAAGTAAATGTGTATATAGTGCTGAAATTTGATTAGAAGTGAATCAGTAATATTTTAAACCATCTGAAATTTAAATGACTTCAAACTGAACCCAGCAGAAGAGTAAATGAAAGACTATGTGAAGGATTTAGAA
Source organism: Hemibagrus wyckioides (assembly GCF_019097595.1). Taxonomy (NCBI): domain Eukaryota; kingdom Metazoa; phylum Chordata; class Actinopteri; order Siluriformes; family Bagridae; genus Hemibagrus; species Hemibagrus wyckioides. The sequence continues at coordinate 6,878,844 of NC_080723.1, read as the reverse complement.
GTGGACTTGTTGAACTTTAAGTCCATTCAAATCTTAATTTCCAGCAGGCACAATCAGAAATACGCTATCAGCTTGGCAGTAAGGTTCTAAATGCAAAATATTAAAGAAAAAAAGGGACCAAGAACTGATCCATGATGAAGCCCATATGTACCAGGGGATATTGTCAGATAAGAATTGAACCAGTTCACAGTGTAGTACGGATGGAGCTGGTCTTCAGAAACTTTATACAGTATAGAGTGGCATTAATGACAAAAGCTGTAACAATACAAGAAACAAATCATTCTAGGATTGGCTCAGAGCTATAGAACAACCAGGAACCATACTGGAACCATACCATGTTTGACTCACACCTCCTGCTCCTGACTCTATCCTGTGTGCATAAAGTTTGCATGTTCCCCTCTGCTTCAGGAGTTTCCTCTGGGTATTCTGGTTTCCTCCTCCAGTCAAAGACATGCAGTGTAAGCTGTTCGATATCTCTAAATTCTCCAAAGTGTGTGTGTGTGTGTGTGTGTGTGTATTTGTGTGTGAGATTGTGCCCTGCGATGGGAGGTCACCGCCTTGTGCCCCATGCCCCCATGGCCCTGTGTAGGATTTGTGTTAGAGAACATTGAGACAGTACACAATAAATTTATGGCGATGAAAGAAAGAACATTTTTGCATGCACACACACACACACACACAGCTTACTGTTGTTGTCTGTTGATTTCATAATGAAACAATTATTATTATTATTATTATTATTATTATTAACACAGACATACCAAGTATACCTTCCTATATTATTTTGGCAGGTTGGACATTCAGTGGCCATTTCTACATGCAGGATGGAGTTGATATCAAAACAGGATGCAATATTGATTCTGTATCCTGACGCCTTTGCTTTAAGGACAGCACCATGCCATAGTTAACTACCCCCTATGGTTTTGCTTTTGAAGTCTACACACACACTGTACTGCTGAGCGGAAGGGAGTAGTGTGTAGTAAATTTAGAGAGTGAGAGACAAGAAAAAAAAAAGAGAAAGAAGAAAAAATGAATAGCCAGTCACCAGTGTACAAGTGCAAAGCCAAGAGCATGCACAGGGCCTGTGAGACCCTGATGGATGTCTAGACTCAAATCCCATCCTGCTCCAATCTTACCCGCTCACTACCGACTGGGAAGAGTGTCATTCATCTTATTCTTGTTGACTTGAGAGTCTCTAATTTAATCAGCAATAGAAACTGATTTGTTCTCTGTCTCACTCATATGCTTCCTCTGAGAGATAGCACTAGCGTCAATCCATTTTTTTCTGACTAGAGTATGTACAGTGTTCTCCAAGGAGAATTTCAGCACACCAGGAAATGAAAGTCATGTACATATACCTTACATTTATTGGCCAGTAAATATTGTGGACCTCAGCCAAAAGTGCATTACTAAACCTGATGTTACAGTATATGGTTCACTAAGTAGTGAAAGCACCTGAGAGCAGCCAGTGATCTTCGTCATATAAAATCCTAAAAGCATAGTTAATGTAACAATGGCTGATGATTGAAATTCAAGACTTTGAGTCAACCCTGCTTGCTGTTAAATGGGGCATATTACATATTGCATTACATGTTACATATTGTCCTAACTTTATAGCAAAATGTACTTTATCACATGGTCCCATCATCTCTCAGGGTCCAAGGAATGTACACATCCTGACTCTTCTTTATTCTGCCACCGAAGTGGGGAATTGAACTTTCCCTATATGTTTGAGTCACTGGTAGTCTTCAACACACATGTTGAGATTTACCTCTTCCTGAAATACTAAAACTAGCACTTGTTTTATTGTTGCCCTTCTTGCTCTATTTCCTCCCAGCAAAGTTTTAGACTGATGGTATTTTTAGTCCATGACCTCGTGAACCAGTATCGATGTGTTCGTTGAAACAGACTTGAAAAGCATTTCTCTAATTCGCTCTTGATAAGGACATCTGTGTAAAAAACACACAGTGTGTCGTCTCTGTTTGGCTCCTGGTTAGGCAGCATTGTGGTGTGTGATGCTTGTAGTGTTTCCTGTTAAACTCCATTGCAAACTTGTGACATCTTTCTGATCCATGAGAGTGATTTCAATAGTGTCTCTCGGTATATACAGTATATATATATAATTAGAAAAGCCCCTAAACCTTAGTGTCAGTAAGACTGGTTCGATAATATGTGTTCATTGAAAGAACCACAACCTAGACCACAGAGATGCACATCTCAAAGTAGACAAATCAGAACTCTTTTGTGAACAATGTTCTCTAGTCAGATGGAACAGAAATTAAACCCTGGCAGTAATTTCTGGAGAAAGCAGGGTTGTGCATATGATGGAAACATTATAAACATTATGGACTGCTTCTCTGCTTATGGTACTGAGGCATTGCACGTGGAGGCATGGAAACATTAATGGGGTGATGTAAAGGGAGATGTTTCTGTTTCAGCAGAATCTGAATCTGGGAATCTGGGAAGATGATGGATGTTTAAACAAGTCAGGAGTCCCAAACCTACAGCCATATTAAGTCAAGAAGGTCCAGCATGCTTGTCTAGCCAATCTTCTGACTTTAATCCTACTGAAAATGCAAGTACATCAGAGTGACCATCATAAACTTGGGGAATTTGTTATGCTAATGAAAGCTTTTTAGAGACTTGGCTATTGATGTAACAAGGTAGACTTTTTATTAAACATAAGTCAGGTCAGCCTGCAGTGTAACTGTTTTAATAAACAGTCATCTCATTTATCTAGCTTTTCCTTTTTTAATTAAGACATCCTCCCTAACTTTGCTTTAATGGTAGCGTGGTATCACCAGTTTTTTCCCCCATTCCATTCACACAAATTAATCAATGATTGATATTTCTTCAAAGCTTATACATTGGCTATGTATGAGTAAATACGCTTTGATTGATTAAAATATTCCATAAGACAATTTGCTAAGAGGAATGGACCAGAATTGGAACAAAATTCTCCAATTAGCCTAGACATGGACATGTCTGGATCTGCCAGCAACAGCTTCTAATAAAAAATAAAAAGTACTATTATTGGTCATTTGTTGTGTCTGAATCAAATTTCCCCATCAATCTTGTTTATTATGCATATCTTTATTCATACTTTTTTGTTCAGTCCAAAGTCAAAAGAGATTACATGTGCAAATGTGAAGTGCATATGCACTGGAAGTACATTAAATAACCATAAAAACATGTCAGAAGAAATATTTCCTCTCATTTTATAAAGAGCCTGTAGCCTTGCCCAATGCAGAAGGCACACATTACTTTAAAACAATTTCCACGAATAGAAGAGCACCAAGAGGAATTCATGCACCTCATACAACTACTGTGTTGTTACAAATGTCCTAAAGAAGACCCAAAAGACTGGAGAAGGAAAAGAAGCCATGGGAGGGGAGGATAATTAAAACATAAATGAGTGGTAGAACAGCTGCAGCTTATAAAGCTGTGGTTAATTGCTTTTCAGGGTTGTGGCAGACTGAGTTGTGTGATGGCTGACGGCCTGAAAGAAAAAGTGGAAGGTGACACAGCACAAAACACTATTCAGAAACGTCTGATGTTTTTCCAAGGATACGCAATTTAGCCTTGTCAATCTGACAAGCTGTAAAGTCATGTTTGTTCATGCAATCAATGTTTGTCTGGGAGTAGTAAAGGAAAAAAGTTTATTTGGACTGATCATCTTTATGACATGATTCCAGGATGACACTGTCTCCATCCATAGGGTCCTTTGACAAGCATGGAAATCATATACATCATACACTTAGTGTCCAACTGCTCATTCATGCAGTTATCTAATCAGCCAGTCATGTAGCAGCACAATGCAAACAATCATGCAGATACACGTCCAAGCAAGAAAAGTGGTCTCAGTGATTTTGCATGGTTGTTGGTGTCAGATTGGATAGTTTGTGTATTTCAGAAACTGCTGATCTACTTGGATTTTTTGAGACTGCATACATCAGTCTCTAGGGTTTACACTGAATAGTGCAATAAAACGTCCAATAAGAGGCAGTTTTGCAGGCAGAGACATAGAAAACCTACAGTGTAACTTGAATAATCACTCTTTACAACTATGGTGAGCAGAAAAGCATACCACACACAACAAGGCAGACAGAAGACCCCACCAGACATAGGGAGAGACAGTAGAAGACCACATTCAGACAGTCTAAATCCACATCAGACAGTAGAAGACCACATCAGACAGAAAAAGACCACATCAGACAAAGGAAGACCACATTAGATAGTAGAAGACAACATCAGACAGCATGAGTCCAAATCATACAGAGGAAGACTTCATCAGACAATTGAAGATGACATCAGACAGTAGAAGAGAGAATCAGAGAGAGAAAGACTACAATAGACAGAGGAAGACCACATCAGATAGTAGAGGACAACATCAGACAGTGGAAGATGACATCAGACAGTAGAAGAGAGAATCAGAGAGAGAAAGACTACATCAGAGAAAGACTACATTAGACAGAGGAAGACCACATCAGATAGTAGAGGACAACATCAGACAGTGGAAGATGACATCAGACATTGGAAGACCACATTAGACAGAGGAAGAGTACATCAGACAGTGGAAGATGACATCAGACGGTAGAGGTCAACATCAGACAGTCTAAATCCACGTCAGAGAGTAAAAAACCACATCATACAGTAGAGGACAACATCAGACAGTGAAAGACCACATCAAACAGAGGAAGACCACATCAGACAGAGGAAGACCACATCAGACAGAGGAAGACCACATCAGACAGAGGAAGAACACATCAGACAGTGCAAGATCACATCAGACAGTAAAAGTCCACATCAGACATTAGATGTCTACAGCAGTAAAATACACTTCTTGTAGCAAAGAACAGGAGTCTGAGGCTGCAGTAGGTACAGGCTTAGTGAATCTGGACAGTTCTCCATTTCGATGTTTGCTGGACCGGTACATGTAGGACTGTTTGCATTGCACTGATTGGTTGAATTGGATAACTGGATAATTAATTGGATAAATGCAGGGATAAGCAGGCTACAGGCAAAGTTACTAAAGTGCTTGTATGAGTATATATACACATATTTCACCAATTCAGGCTACATACTCTTTCATGTCAGACAGCTGACATATGGAAGATGGGAGCATAATTGTTCTTGGCTCCGTTACAGCAGTTCTTACAGTTACTACTCCCCAAATGCCAATCATTACCATCAAGAAGAACACAAACAAGCTGCTCTGAGTTCAGTTTAGCAGGACACATTCCACTGGCACTATTGATTCACATGGCTTAAGAGCAAATGGGGGTAAGAAGCACTTACAAACTCACTCAAGTGGTGCAGATATGTGGTCACGCTAACTGCCTGCTTATGCTTGGCATGTCAGAAATGACCCATAGGGTTAAGACAAAATGCATTGTTCAGATCAATTTGTTTATCCAGATCACTTTGGCTGAGATAAATCATGAGATAAGCGTGAACGGCAAATCCGCTGGGGCAGAGAGCTTCAGCAGGCAAAGCAATAAAGCATGGCCGTGCTCATGGGGTAGAGCCAAGAATTTACCTTATGCTTCAACCAAGAACTGAAATCAGGCAGAGTTTCTCAATCTTCAACAGGACACAATACACAGATTGCTTTATCTGTTAGTATAGACGTGCCTGTGTTTACACTGAAAATATACTGCCATTTGAGTGGGTGGTTTTGCATACACGCTATAGCTAGTCCACAGATCGTTCATTCATATTCATTAACCACTTTATTGTGGAGTCTTGGTGGCTCTGAAACCTATGCCAAAATACTATGTGCACCTTCTCGGGAATACATCTTAGATTAGACACCAGTGCACTGCAGAGCACCATGCACACACTTGTTTTTACCTAGGGGCAATTTTGAGGTATCAAACCACCTACATGCATGTTTTTGGGAGGTGGTAGAAAAACAGAGAACACAGAATCCACACGTATATGGTGAGAGCTTAGGGAGCACATGGAACAGATACCAAGCCAAGGACCCTGAAACCTTGAGGACATTAACCACAGTACCTACTGCACCACCATTAAGTTGGAGTGGCCTTATCACACTAGTTTCAAGAACTCAATTCAGAAACACCCACTAGTGAAAATGGTGAAAAATGAACTATAGGAAATCATAAACCAAACAATAAAATTATTTGTAAAATCATGTTCTAACAAGCGACAATAAAACACAGTTGACGTGTTGATCCAACAGATATAGCTAAGTTTACTTAGACAAATTTAACATTTTTAAATCCATTGTGAATCATGTCATTAGTGAGTAGAAAGCTTACATTTTGGGACAGCAAGACTCAAACTGAATTTGTCTGAACAAAGGTAAGATATAGTGTTTTAAAAATGCAATATAGTGTGTGTGAGCATGTGTGTGTGTGTGTTCATTCATCACAATGTCATGCCCCATTCACGCTCTGCTGTGCCGTTTCTGAACTAGTCTCAGGTCGACTCCACTGAGGCTGTATCATTTAGTCTCTTCGCTGTCACTTCTTTCGAAGCTTCAGTGCTTTTAATACAGACTGTAATAGATTGCCATTGAATCTCTTTTTTTGCCAGCCTGCTCTAAGGCTGAAATCCCTCTGGCCTCTCCTCTTGCCTTTTTCACACCCTACCTTTGCCAATGTCATAGCAAGAAGCAGAGTTTACAGAGTCAGAGGAGGCAGACGAGTGTTCTTGACTGGCTTGCTTTCTGTTCAGACACAGGAGCTTCAATGGGCAGATGCTATACTGAAATGATAAATGAAAACAGTACAAAAAAACAGTACTGAAACAGTACAAAAAAAACAGTACTGAAACAGTACAAATGAAAAGTATGGGTGAAGACATTTCTACACATTCTATACACTCAGTGACTTTGAACTGAATCCAGCAGAAGACTAAGTGAAAGACTATGTGAAGGATTTAGAATTGGATTTGAACCAGTAAAAACTCATAAAGCAGACTGCTGTTGAATTTAAAGTCCATTCAAATCTTAATTTCCAGCAGACACAATCAGCAATATGGCCTAGATTGATACTCCATGGGATTTGTGGTAAAATGCTATCAGCTTGGAAGTAAAGTTCGAAGAAAAAAGCAGTGGACCAAGAACTGATCCCTGATGAATCCCCCTCCTGTACCAGGGGATATTGTATCTGTCCGAAAAGAAGTGAACCTGTTCACAGTGCAAGTGTGGATGGAGCCTGTCCTCAGAGACTTTATAAAAGAATAGAGCGGCATTCAAAACCAAAGGCTGTAAGAAGACTAGAAGCAAATCATTCTAGGATTGGCTCAGAGCTATAGAGCCACCTGTGGGGTTAGGGATTGGATTCCTGCCTCTGCACTGTGTATGTGGAATCTATGTGATTTTGGTTTTTTTTTTAGGGTACTCAAATTTTCTTCTCAAGTCCAAAGACGTGTTGTAGGCTGACTGGCATTTCTAAATTGTCCAAGGTTTGTGTCTGTGATCATGCCCTGCAACTGGTTGGCACCCCGTCCAGGGCGTCCCCCAACTTGTACTCTATAAGTCCCCTGGGATAGCCTCCAGGCTCCCCACAAGTGATAGGACAAGTGATAAAGAATATGGATGCACTGATAGATTTTTATGCACGACATGTATCATGGTATGGTCGTTTGCTTAAGCAGACTGCTGGTAAAACAATAGCATTGCATATTTTTTAAAAAAACTGTGGAATTATTTCCACATTCAGATCTCAAGTTGGTGTAATGGCCAGAAAAAGGGAGAAAAACCCATGCTTTCATTTGGTATATCTAAAACATACTTCAAACATCACAATAAAGCTTACGAGAGATGCCTTTACAAGACTATTTAATCAGAACCTGAACTTCAGATTCACTTAATTCAGACTCCAAGGACAGCCAACAGAACAGGATAAGAAAAGGTATCTCTCCTGTATATGTCTTGTAACCATTTAAACTTGGGATAACTCCCACTTCTCAAAGGGGTCAAACAGACATAGAAAAGGTCTCGGTTTGGCTTCCGAGGGGGTCAGAGCATTGTGGGTAATGCATCAATATTAGAATGTATGAGAGACAACCAGGGTGCAGCAAGGGGAGCCATCAAGAATGCATTACGCTGTCGGAAGGCCATTAAAGAAGCAATTACAGGGCAAATGGAGTCTGTCAGCAATCTCCATTCCAGCTCGGCAAATGAGCAAAGACCCGCAATTAGACATTTAGCCATGCTGCCTGTCGCTGCACGCTGACGAGAGCCGAGCTGAGAGAACACAGAGAGCTGAGCATCAGGCTGCAGCTGGCATGTGTTGGGGACGCCTCACATTATCAGCTTCCAAACAGCTCCTGACTACTTCCCTATTTAATACGATCAGTCCAATCATCACCGGTTACATTTATTAGAGTTACAGAAGAAAGGGGGTAACCTACAAGACATAACTTAGAGTTGAGGGCTTTCTGCTCCGTCTTGTTTTGCAGGGGCTTATCTGTCAGAAGTTGTGATGCTCAAACTGGGTGACAATCCTATCAGCTCCAACAGGTATTGATATAGTTAGCTTTACACATACTCTCCTTCCATCCCTCTTCTATCTCTCTACCTTCCAATTACAGCCCAATCTCTTGGAAAAAAAAAACAAAAAAAAAAACACCATGCATTTTTCATGGCAAGTGGCGAAGAACAAAATAAAAAAAAAAATCAAATCATTAATCCTATTGACTGGAGTCATGGGATAGACACTGACCAACATGGATAAGAAATCTCGCAGAATTCCTTAAGGTCCCCGTCAATGTGATCTACAACTTACCAAAGTCGATTTTTATCTACTCAACCTCTACCTGGTTTTCTTTGCAGAAGAAGAATGTACGACTCACAGAGGGTTCAGGAAAGCAATCTAAGGTGTCGCTGAACATGATCTGTGAATAGAGAGGACTTCCGTGTTTTATTAACTCAGACTTGTCCATTCTATGTGAATCACATCCAGCCTAGCATGAAGGAAGTTTTTACAGTGTTTATTATGTTCTAGATACTAAACATTTAGAGACAAACATTTTCTCCATCCTTTTGGATCTGCAAGAAATGGGAATACATCTTGTATTAGATGCCACAACACACACATCCACACACACTCATTCACACCAAGGGGCAATTTATTGGCACCAATTCAGTGGCAGGAAATGGGAAAAAACTCACGTGGACATGGTAAGAACATGACAAAAAATACATTTCTGTATTAAAGAACATATTGGTGCATAAATCTATAAGTGTATAATGTAAACGTTTTACCAGGTATACTGAAAACTATACCTAATCTTTTCTTAAAGTAGTAAGTAGAAGCTCAGTGGGACTGGTGTTGTATTACTGATCAAAGTTCAAATCCCAGGACTACCGCCATGTCACTGCTGGGTCCTGCTCAGTAAAATGTAACAGCATCTGCTTAATGTCATTAATGTAATGTAATGTAAACAGAGGATACTAGAAACTCCTTCAGCCTACTTACCAAATAACTTGGAAGGTGCAAGACTGCACACTGAAAGTGAGAAGAAAATATTCCTTTGACAAGGCAAACACAAAGACTTTGTATCTAAGTTAATTTCGCTAGGATAAATGAAATAAACACCCCGACACCAAAACGAGTGACTGACGCTGGGGTGGTAACAGGACAGATTGGAGGCGCTGAAGGATGATTTACATGCTGGGTCCGTTTTGGCAGATACTCACAAATTTGTGTACGTGTGTGTGTGTGTTTGTGTGTGTGTGTGTGTGTGTGTTGATTGTGCATCAGAATGGCTTTGTAAGCAATGTTATTTCCCCAATTCACATCACAGAGAGAACCATTTTACCAACAATCTACACTGAACACAGGGCAATTTACTGTTTGTAAATAGCTTTTTATATCCCATGCACCCATATTCCTATATTAAAAGAGAAGTATGTAGGTATGTAGATATAGCATATAGTGGTTATGGTAATCCAAACAGGATCTAACACACACACACATCGAGACAACTGTACACTGTATATAATGGTGGCTTCGCAGACAATGCAGAAACCAGAGCAAATTAAGATTTAAGTACTTCCCTGATCACTTGTATATACAAATCACACAATTATCCCCTTTTTCAAAAGCGAGTCTCTCAGAGTTCCAGTAAAAGAGCACACTCTGGTCTCGGAAACAATATGCTACCATTACCAGCACTTTTGATCCAACGTTTTAATCCAGTACAGCCTTTAATGAGAGCTGCTAATGGTGGGGAATTCAAGCGCTTGCAATCTGAAATTCTCTCTTTTCCAAATGACTTCTCTTGAAAATAAGCGGGTGCATAATGGAAAGCCCAACCCGAACCCACAGGTTTTAAAATGAGGTATATTCTAAGGCTCTTAAGAGCAATTACCACAGCAAGCTAATGAATCCTTACACTGGGAGATGGTGAATAGTGTGTACTGTGTTTAAACCCGAGTGAACGTACGTTCTTTCGCTGCTCTTTTATGAGGCTTTAGCACTGAATTGTACTAGGTTTGGAGTAGAGGAAGTATGAATGGTGGCAGTGTGTGGCTGGGGATGGGCTGTGTAGGAGGAGTGGGGGGGGCAGAGAAAAGGTGGGGGAGGACTTATCAGTAATTCTCAATTCCACTTTGGAGCCAATACACTGCATACTTCTGTGTGGCTCTAACACACATGATTCAATTCATCAGGTTAATTGCATTTCTTACGTGTGGTAAACCGAGCAGCGTAAATAAGCATCTGCAGCGCTCTGCATTCGCATGTAAGACAGCTTAGACTGCAAACTCAGCTAATTTCATCAGATCTGGTCCATGCAGAAAATCTGAGGCTCTCTTAGAAGCGAGAAATATTTACTAACTCTGTTTCGCTTGGGTGGGTTCAGGCCATGTATGAAGAGAGTAAGCATTATCAAGAGAAATGCCTCAGGCACACATGCACACACACTTACACACAAACTCACCTCTCATCAATGACCTTGCTGTTCCACGTCCAGCGAATGACAGGGAGTGGGACGCCCTTCACCACACATGGCAGTAGCACCGTCCCTCCTACGGGCTTGGACACAGCAGACGGGCCCATTAGGACTTCCATTCTCTCATCGACAGCAGAGTCTGAGACAACACAAGAAAAACATGCTTTAATACTCCAGTCTTTAAATGCCTTGTAGTGTATATCTTTATAATATTGCTTTCCTCTTACAGATTGATTTCTGTTTAGATAGGAAACCATCTTCAATGAGATTTTAAATCTAGGGCTTAGGATAGCTAAAAATACTCTCTTTCAGTGCAATTTGGACTTGAAGCACTACTTGGAGTGAGTATTGCAACAGGGACGTATATAGGAACTAGGATTCATGTAAACTAATCGACCCATGAGTTCACTGTCAACTTTGGATGCTACTGATTAAACTCCCGGGTCATCGTTAAGCCTTGAAAAACCTCCCAGAATTTGCTTTAGATATAGAATCCCTTATTAAAAGGAAGTCTTGTCATCAATTTATAAGTAGAGCTGTGATGCTGGACATGAGCTTCAACGCCAAAGAGAAACCAGGTCATTATAAAGTAGTGTAAAATGACACACATATATTAGTTTGCAAATTTATTTACAATCCAGCCTAAAAGATTGAACACAATTTTAGCATGTAGTTTATAGCTTAGTGGCTAAGTTGTTGGACTACCGATTGGAAGGTTGTGAGTTCAAATTCCACCAAGCCAGGACCTTGAGCTAGGCCCTTAAACCTCAATTGCTCAGTTGTATAAAATAAAATTGTAAGTAGCTCTGGATAAGAGTGTCTGCCAAATGCCAGAGATGTTTGTAAATGTTTCATATTCTGTATTGTTACCTGGTAAAAGCTCTAGCTGAGCATCTTGGCTGGTCTTGGCTGCTCCCAGTCCCTCTATGATGCATCGATACGCACCGGTATCGGCCACTGAAGCGTTGCTGATCACCAGAGCAGAGTTGGGCAGCTTTATCAGCCGCATGTCCGTCTCTACAGTCTGACCGTTCCTCTGCCAGTGCGTGAAGGGAGCAAGATCCGCACTCACCTCACAGATTAGCACCTCGTTACCCCCAGGATGTACCGACACACTCTCCGGTTGGCTGGAGAAATACGGCAGACCTGCAGTGCAAAAAAAACCCTTTAATTCAGAGTATAATTGCTTTTAGGAGTCATTGCTCTGTCAACTGGAGCTAACAAAAGTAATGTGCATTAATTTTCTTCAAAATGTCTGCAACAAAATGGACAAAAGCAAACCAAATAAAGCTTTGCTGATGAACAAATACCACAAATGCCATTAAAGTTAGTCTAAGAATAACAATAACACAAACAGTTTAACTGATTGGATAATTTGCTTTAAGGATGAACTCGAAGCCATCAGCATCAACAGGAAAGCTTCTGTAGCTCCTGTACTCCCAGGTCACTGTCACCATCGTTCTGATTATTTTCACCCATGCTTAATTGTGTATATTTGTCCTAGCACCCTTTATAAGCACTTCTGTTTCAGTTCACTCTTTATGAAGTACATGTTTTGTTCTTGTACATTTGTGACTTTACTTATCCTCTCTATGGCTATTTAAATTACCCAGAGTTTTGACTTTTTGCGTTCCGTTTTCTCGACTCTGACCATGCCTAGCCTATGTGTATAATGTTCTACCTGTTTGACAATGTGCCTCTTAGACCCTGCTTTTCAGCTGATGTTTTTGGGTTGTTCCTCAATCTCGTTTTGATCAGTTCTTAATAACTTCCTATTTTTGTGACGTTTTTGTTAATAACCCTCCTGCACTTGTATGCATCCTCCAGGCCTCGTGATACATATAAATCCTACACACATTCAATCACTCGTTCTCGCTCTAACGGGAATCTCATACTGACGGATGGACAGCCTGAAATATTCTACCTCTCATTTATCGCCTGTGTTTTACTCCAAAGCCTCAAGCAAAAGTCACTGGACGGAAAATGACCAAAAAAAATACTCGCATTGCTACAATCAGAGTTTCAACCTAAACATTATACATTATATTTCTCTAAATTCTGGCAGTGGTTTTAATGTTAATGATCATGCTCTGCTCATAGGTAAGGTGAGCAATATGGTGGAATTTTCATTTCATGACAAACTTTTCATTTAAAACTATACAGTAATATGATCTAGAGCTCAACAAGTGACAAGATACAGTCATCAATATCCCTTTATCTTCTTTATACAGAATTCAACATTCGCGACAAACAGAACTCATCCTCCAGACGACTTCTAGATAATCGAATTATCGGTGTAGTCATTCGGACGATACGTGTGACAACCTCAGAAATCTGAATCCTGATCTGATTTAGCACAGATTTATTAAATTTCGAGAAAAGTGTAGATTGTAAGAAAATAAGAAAAAGAGATATAAAGTGAAAGTGCGTTGTATATGGCAGTAAACACACACTGCTTTTCTTTGTTCTTATAATAATGACACATGAGTGGAAGCCACTCTGTAGAAGTGCGGCAAAATAAAATAAAAATAAAAGCCCAGGAGTGCACTTTCGGGAGGTGAGGGTTTATAATGGACTATTTATATGATTCCAGTAACACTTTACTCTTTAATAGCGCCGCTTATTGTGTCACTCTACAGACGTTTAAATGTAAGGCCTGTGGGAGCCGAAGTGATGTCCTAATCTTTGTACTGGCTGTTTGCTTTTGTCTGCTGGTTTGGAGGTTAGTCCAAATGACAGACAGAAGGTGTGTGGATGAGAATCTGCATGTTAGGTTTGTAAATCTGGCTCACAACCAATGAGACACTGCCAGGTCCTTTGTGCATAGGAAGTAGCAACACACAATGGGAGAAATGTGTGACTCCTGCCGCTGCTACTGGATACAGATGTGTCCTCTGTCACGAAACTACTACAGACCACGCTCGACTTAAACACGCAGAAACACAGAGAGCTCTTTACTGAAGTGGAACAACGGCATAAACATCTCATCTCATCAGGCAAAGCGTGCAAGCTCAAAATACCCAGATAGTAAACATAGTTTATGGGAAAGTTGAAGATCAGGAAAACAAGTGAGAAACATGTAAACTGGTAAAACCAGCAAGGCAAACACAACACACACAGAATCTGTGGAAGATGGCAGAAGAACAGTGAAGTTTCAACAGTGTGAGGAAAAAACAAACATCTGGCTGCACTGCAGTGACGCATCAAATACTGCACTGTGGGTCTTCTGGTCTCCATAAAGAGAATATTTATTCATTCTTTAGATTCCAAGGGGCACATAAATGGACACACACACACACACACACACACACAGGCACTCAAGTCCCCAAAGCCCCAGTGCTGCTACCGTAGTTCTGACTGTTGGTCTCAGGGAAAGAGAAAACCTCAGTGTGTGTGTGTATGAGCATGCATTGTATGAGTATGCCTATCCCCTATCCCAACATACACATATCCCCACACACACACACACACACAGGGGGGGGATCATTAAAGACAGCTGTGGGCTACTGATTGCCTAGGGGAAAGGCTTTCGGCTCTTAACAACTGCACACAAGAATAAACACACACTCGCACTTTTATTTCATCACTGGCCTCCATATTTCACGGGGAAAACTGAAGAGAAAATGAAGAGCCCATATCTGAAGGACACTTACCTTACCTTCTTACATATTCAACTCTGTGTTAAATAATTAAGCGATTCAAGAAGAAAAAATGGCCTGTCTTTGTATGCGTGATTTTATTATTGTCTCTATTTCATTATACAACAAATGTAGAAAACATGCCTGCTGCCCACTTTGGTTCAAGAGCGCCACAAATCGATTCGGTTAGTTTCGAGCTCAAAAGAGGGAGCTGAATCAGCAAGAACTCGAGTAGGACTGCAGAGTGAACAGTTACGCGTTACAGCAAAAATGATTTCAACCAATAACTGATGGAACCCAGTTCATTTCTCCATATCGCCTTCTTGATTTAAGAGCCCTCTATTGTGGTATATTTACTATATTCCATGTATCTACAACTGCATACTGTTTAGATCTGCAGTATATGGTTTCAGACAAAGCAGAACAGTAGCCCAGGGTTTTGCGCTAGCCTTATTACAGATATTTCCGTCCCTACACTGCCACCATATTACTGCCTACTGCCGTTCATTATCAGTTTTATTACCAGAACTGGCAACCTTCTGTGTAGAAGATCTGTAAATACATTGACTTACAACTGAGCAAGAGATGCTCCTAAAATATTCAGCAAACAAAAGATTTTGCCCTGAAAAGATTAAATAGGGCTACAATGAAGTTATTATATACTACTCTACAGATAATGTTAAAGGTGAATAAGAAAGTGATTAAATATGTTTTTTAATGTTTTTTTCTTTATTTTATTTTTTTTTTACTGCTGCTCTCCTTCTCAACACTGAGAAACGTCAGTAGAGAAAAATCCGGCCATGCGAGCATGAGAGAAGCAATTTCTGAAAGGATTACATAAAATGAGAGGTTAGGGGTTCTTTTTTTGTATTTCCTGCTGTATGCTGCATGTATTATGGCAGAATCTAACATCGAGGGGAGTTTTTGCTATTGCCACAGAACTGCACAAGTAATAATATTATTATACTTCTCCCAAAGGCTTGTTTGTTTCATTAAATTGGTTTGATTAAACTGTTTAACGTGATATTTCTAAGTGCAAATATCATGATCATGGAAATCATGATCATGGAAGAGGCTAATAATATTCTTCCTCCTGGACATTAGTGCAACACTCTGAACAGAGAAATCTGCCCTCTTCCGTATACATGAGCTCACAAGTGGCCACAGCTGGTTAGTTACAGATGTGCCTTCTGGCTAATTATAAAAATCAAATATCCATAACTATGAACTTGGAACTAGAAAAAATGAATTGTGCGGCATAATCATGAAGTTCCAGTTGGTAGTGCAAAGCTTACCTGTTAGATTGCTAGATGTAATATGTAGAAATAATAAATACGAATATTAAAAGCACAGCAAAAAGCTTTATTGGAAGTCGGCTCAATATTCCACTCCAGCATCTGCTTAAATGTTAACGTTGTGGATGTTCGAACTGCCACAGAGTTTCGATGAAAATCTTTGGATTAAACGAACTTCATGTAATCACTGTAGTACTCTGTGTTCATAATAATCTGACATTAAGTACAAGTAACTGCACCTTATATTTATTAAAGCAGCTTATGAAAACTCTAAACACTCCAGGTGCATTTGCTCCACAACTTACCTCCTTGCCCTTCTGGGTGTTATTGGATGTATTGGGTGTAATGTATTATTTCTATTCCCCCCCCCCCCCACAAGATTTACATCTACCATCTGCTCCCCTGACAGTAAAGACCAAAATGTTGTTTTAGAAGTTTTAGTCCTGATGCACACCTCTAACTCACACACTACTGAACAGTTCTACTCTCTGCATCAGCACACACTGCTTTTCCTTTTCATATTTACTGTACAGACCTCATGTGGGCCCAGGGCATAAAAAAACGATAATAATGATTTCGGTATTGAATACTAGCAGCTCAAATTGTTAATTGAATATATAAACACTTGTGTACTCCTGCTGGCTAGTGTTGCTCTTATTGACGAGGGGTAGAGTGATGGCTGTGGCATCATCGAGACCCAATCGTTGCTGCAGTACATTCATCATGGCCAAAAAAAAACTTTTAAGAAAGCTTAAAGGTGCAATAGTCAATATTTTTGTAAGGTGGCAAATTCTTGTAGAAATGATTACAAAAATAGACAAAACCTGTTGTCAGTCACTTTATGGACATGGTCACAACACCCCCCTCACATCCTTTTAAATCATTAGGAGATTTTTGTGTATTTATATGTAATGAACGGTAACTTAGCATCAAAGAAGTTAAAAGTCTGTGTGCTTAAAAGTGCTTTAAACCCCAAAGTCCTTGCTATAGATATACACTATATTGCCAAATGTATTCGCTCACCCATCCAAATAATCAGAATCAGGTGTTCCAATCACTTCCATGGCCACAGGTGTATAAAATCAAGCACCTAGGCATGCAGACTGTTTTTACAAACATTTGTGAAAGAATGGGTCGCTCTCAGGAGCTCAGTGAATTCCAGCGTGGAACTGTGATAGGATGCCACCCGTGCAACAAATCCAGTCGTGAAATTTCCTCACTCCTAAATATTCCACAGTCAACTGTCAGCTGTATTATAAGAATGTGGAAGTGTTTGGGAACGACAGCAACTCAGCCACGAAGTGGTAGGCCACGTAAACTGACGGAGCGGGGTCAGCGGATGCTGAGGGGCATAGTGCGAAGAGGTCACCAACTTTCTGCAGAGTCAATCGCTACAGACCTCCAAACTTCATGTGGCCTTCAGATTAGCTCAAGAACAGTGCGCAGAGAGCTTCATGGAATGGGTTTCCATGGCCGAGCAGCTGCATCCAAGCCATACATCACCAAGTGCAATGCAAAGCGTCGGATGCAGTGGTGTAAAGCACGCCGCCACTGGACTCTAGAGCAGTGGAGACGCGTTCTCTGGAGTGACGAATCACGCTTCTCCATCTGGCAATCTGATGGACGAGTCTGGGTTTGGTGGTTGCCAGGAGAACGGTACTTGTCTGACTGCATTGTGCCAAGTGTAAAGTTTGGTGGAGGGGGATTATGGTGTGGGGTTGTTTTTCAGGAGCTGGGCTTGGCCCCTTAGTTCCAGTGAAAGGAACTCTGAATGCTTCAGCATACCAAGACATTTTGGACAATTCCATGCTCCCAACTTTGTGGGAACAGTTTGGAGCTGGCCCCTTCCTCTTCCAACATGACTGTGCACCAGTGACCAAAGCAAGGTCCATAAAGACATGGATGACAGAGTCTGGTGTGGATGAACTTGACTGGCCTGCACAGAGTCCTGACCTCAACCCGATAGAACACCTTTGGGATGAATTAGAGCGGAGACTGAGAGCCAGACCTTCTCGTCCAATATCAGTGTGTGACCTCACAAATGCGCTTCTGGAAGAATGGTCAAAAATTCCCATAAACACACTCCTAAATCTTGTGGACAGCCTTCCCAGAAGAGTTGAAGCTGTTATAGCTGCAAAGGGTGGACCGACGTCATATTGAACCCTATGGATTAGGAATGGGATGTCACTTAAGTTCATATGCGAGTCAAGGCAGGTGAGCGAATACTTTTGGCAATATAGTGTATCTCTAGTTAACATGCTAATCTAGTTAAACCACTATAAGTTTTGGGTTGGGGCTTTGTGTGCATGGGAGGAATTAAGGGGTGAGTTCAAATGGCAAAAAAAAATTTTTTTTATATATATATATATATATATATATATATATATATATATATATATATATATATATATATATATATATATAAATATATATATATATATAAAATAAGAGTAATCTCATTTAGTGCCACTGATTTTATCCATTAGAGCAAGGGGGTCTAAACCTATCCAGAAATACCTGCTGTGGCTGGAGGTTTTTAATTCCATCGAAGCAGGAGCCGTACCTGATTACACCCGTTTAATCAGTTCATCTTGGCTTTCAGTAGATTCAGGTGTGGATGGAATGAAAACCAGCAGCCACACCATCATCCCGTTCCGGATAAGACCGGACACGCCGGCATTAAAGACCCATTTGTCAGAAATCTTACCTAATACACTTTCAAAGGATCTTCACTTTTGCTTTTAGAAGAAGACTTAATGCAGCGGTGGCCAATCTTATCCTAAAAGGCCCGGTGTGGGTGCAGGATTTTATTATTTTTTTATTTATAACCAAGCAGAAGAGATACCTCATAGTATCTTGCATGCCAAGATCAACAGATTATGCAAGTGGAATCAGATGTGGCTCCTGCTTGATGGGAATGAAAACTTGCAGCCACACCGGTGCTTTGCTTATAAGATTAGACACCATTTCTTTACAGCTACCATGAAGAAGTCTGTATCAGCAAGGTTTCCAGGTTTTAGCAAACTACGACCCCATAACTATCCAAAAAACTGCAGAAGCATAATCCATTTTCTAATAGTGTGATGCCGAAAATGTAGAGAAATCAAACACTGTGAGTGTGATTGGTGTCATCTTCTCTTTTGTGCTGATTTGCTGAGAATTCAACAGGCTCAATCAGTGCTGATGAGTCTAGTGCCAATGGAAATGAAAAAAAAAAACCCAAAAAAAACCTGCACATAGCTTTTGGTCACCAGTGTTAGTTGGCCTGCTGGGGCTTTATACTCCAAACATGTTGTGTAGCTTTTTTCTCTAAGCTTCTGGCTGATATTTCACCTCTGTTTCCACCTCTCTCAGTTTCTCTCTTTCCGTCTTCTCTCGGCAAACAGGCAGAAAAGAAGCCCTTCAGACATCCAGCTCTCACACCTAGACCTCAGATGGATGTCTGCAGGTAACCTGACAGTGATATCTGTTGCCACCGGCAAATATTTGCCAGAATATTACCACCCACAGTCATTCATCATCAGGTTTGCTTGGCCCTAATCCTGTAACCAGCCAAGCTGCCCACTGTCAGAGGAACAGTGTCTCTCTGATCCTGGTATCTGGGGTGAGGGGTTTGGGTTGTAACTCAGGCCAAGACCTCACACATTCACCCAACCCCAGCGTGGGGAGAGCAAACAAAGCTTAGCGTGAGAGCACACAGTCACCATTCAGTACTGAGAACGGCAAGTAAACTGTAAGGACCACACAAAAGCACACTGCAGCTCTATAGTAAAGTGAGGATAGGAAAGCTTAGCAATCAAAGCTTACCAATAAAGATCATGGCTGCTTACACTTGTGAAGTTGGTATTAAAGCGAGTTTATACAGGCTTTATACGTTCCATAGGGTTGGCCCATCTAGATTTCTCTCACTGTTCTCATATGGATTGCTGATCCTAAAGAGTGGGTTTTATTTCAGTCTTGCAAACAGATCAAGTCAATCCCCATTTATGTCATTAAACACAGAAACTCTGAGCACCCCATGACGGGTCCTGACATGAATTTCTAAACATAATAGGGAAGTATTTCCCTCATCTATTTTGCTGTCATTAATGAGCAATCTATAGATACTAAATAATCCATAGATACTAAACATTAACATTCAGTAATCCACAATGGAATAAGACTTAGAGACTAAATAATATGAATGGATTATTCCACAGATATTAAATAATCCATAGAGTTTTCCAAAAAATATGCATGGAGTAATCCATAGATAAACAATCCAAAGTTTCCAAATAATATTCATGGGTTAATCAATATACATGAAATAATAACCAATGAGCAAACCATAGTTACTAAATAATCCAAAGATTCTAAATAATATCCATGGAGTAATCCATAGATAATAAGTAACATCCACTGGGTAATCCAGAGATCCTAAACAATCCATGGATACTGAATAATAACCAGTCAGTAAGCCAAAGGTTCCTAAACAATATCCATGGGTTGATCTATAGATACTAAATAATAAACATGGAGTAAACCATAGATATAAAATAATCCATAGATATTAAATAATATCCATTACGGTAATCCATAGATAATAAACAATAACCATTTAGTACCAAACTATGTTAGTGGAGTAACCCATAGATACAAAATAATATCCATAGATTAATCCACATATACAAAATAAATATTCAATTAATACTAAATAATAACGACAGAGTAAGCAACAGATACAATATAAATATCCATGGAGTAACCCATAGATACTATATAAGCGAGAGATACTAAATTAAATCCATGGAGTAATCCAGTGATTTTCAACCACTGTGCCGTTGAACACAAGTGTGCCGTGAGAGATCATCAGGTGTGCCGGGGGAAATTATCCAATTACACTTAATTGGTGCAAAAATTTATTCTTTAGTTACTGGAAATAATTTGCCATTGTTGAACGCCTGTGCCTAAGATGTAGTGACTGGCAGAGTGATGAAAATACTCCTCCACATCAGTACAATAATGACCTTGTTAATTCATGACAATAGAATAAATGATGCATGCGACGGGTAGCGCTGAGAGCAATGGATGAATATTTGAAAAGGAAAAGTACAAACTCCGAAGCGGGCCCTGGACAAAATTCTAACCCTGAGTGAAAGCCAGAGAGCTCGAGGCAATACAGTGAAAGTTATCTTTCGTTTGGATTTACTTCTGCTGGGATTTGAATGCACAACTCCGATATGCTGGGTGTTTGGGGAAAAGCTATCCATCAGTGCCATGGTCCCAAGCAAGTTTAAACGCCATCTCCAAAACGAAACACCCGTCACTGCAAAACATGACACAGACTATTGTGTTCGCCAGGTAACAGGCAATCTTAATGAAAAAACAAAAAAACAACACAAAGGTGAACAAGAGAGCCCAAGGGTCAGAATGAGCAAGTCTAAAAAAATTGAGAAATGAAATTGTTGTCATCTACAGCGTGTCATTTTGTAAAATGTTTGGTTGTTGTGTCATTTTTCAGTAATCTATAGAGGATATATCATATTTTTTGGGAAATCTATCGATACTATAGTATTCTGCAGCGTAAATGAACTAAGCTTAAGGATGTTAGCCAGATTCACTATTCTATTATGTTAGGAAGCGCAACTGCTTCATATTCTCACACAGCTGACTTCCCTTTACATAGTGAAATATAACGGTGTTATTACCAAGACCTTTGCCACAACATGAGTGGAGAAGAAGATAAGGTCATCTGTAACCGGCAGTCTCCTCACACAACTTTGAAATTTTACCTCATGCTGTGAATTCACACTATTACACCAGTCAGTTCAATCTACTCCCAGATTAAGCTTTGAATAATGTTCACATCAACCATCAGAATGGGGAAAATTATGATCTCACTGATTTTGATCACGGCATATTGTTTGTATCAGACGAGCTGGTTTAATGTTTCTATAACTGCTGGGATTTTCACACAGAACAGTCTCTAGAGATTACTCAGAATGGTGCAATAACCAAAATCCTCCAGTGAGCAGCAGATGGAAACACCTTGTTGATGTGAAAGGTCAACACAGAATGGCCAGACTGCTGACAGAAAGTCTACAGTAGCTCAGATAGCCACTCTAAAATTGTGTTGAGCAGAAAAGCATCTTCTATAAGCATATTTTTCATATTCACAAAGCAAAATTCATCTCAAACGGTTTAATGAACATGTAACATTACATGTGTTTAAAGAGGCTATAGCATGCTATAGCTATAGCATGTCAGTCTGAGAAACCACAGAATGCCAGAAGCCACAAAATTATTATTATTATTATTATTATTATTATTATTATTATTATTAGTTTAAGCTGCGTTTTTGGTTTTGCCGTCTTCTTTTTTTTAGGATTTTTTCTTTTTTATTTCCAAATTTGTTTTTGTCTGTTTGATATACTGCTGTGATTTAGGCCACACCCAAGCAACAAGATTATTTTTGCCACCATTCATTCGCTGGCCCATGCATGCTAAACAGTGACATACACTTACTAATTTCACAGTTGTGCACATGCCAGACTTTGTAATTATCGAGAATAAGTTTTATTTCAGTCTTGCAACAGTAATTACTTGGAGGAGGCCCCATGACAAATGAGCAGCAGAGATCAATCTTAAGAGTCACACTAATCTCCACTGGTTCTCCAGAGATCTGAAACTCCACCAAAAGCCAGCAGCTGGAGCACATATGGCCCAAACCTCCGTTCAGCATGTCGCTTAAGACACCCCAGGCTTTTCACACATGCTGCAAAACTCTCCATTTTCATCACATTATGAAACATTAAAAATCTGAAAGGAGAAACATTTTTCAAGTGGTTGCTTTCTAGTCTGCTCTAATCAGGCTTATTTTCAGCCACAGGTTTGGAAACATGACACTGGACGAGATCAGATCGAAGCCAGGCCTTATGATCTTGCTGATTACAGCTTGAGAGGCTCCTCCTTCTTTGAGGTTGCTTTCCTTCCTCTTGCAAACAAAGGCTAACCTGACACACAGCGGATATAAAACATCCACACGCCCCTGCTGAAATTGCAGGGTTTGGTATTGTAAAAAAAATTCAACCATTATACATCATGTCTGATCTTTTCCTACCTTTAATGAGCTATAGCAGCCAAAAAAATCAAACAAAAAGAAATGCTTCGGGGGAAAAAAAGAATAAGAATTGGGGGGTGGGGGGAATATAGGTTATTAACCAGTATGTAGACATGTACACACCCATTAACTAATACTTTTTATGCATTAAAAGCACATCTTGCTTTTCATACAGCAATAATAAAATAAGTCTTTTTGGGGGTAAGAGTCTACCAATGTATCACATTTTATTTCATTCTTCTGGGCAAAAATGTTCCAGGTTTATCATATTGGGAGGGGGTCTCCTGTACACAGCCATTCCACTGGTTTTTGATCTGAGTTCTGACTGGACCATTCCAAAATCTATTTTTGCTTCTTTTGAATCCATTCCTTTCTTGACTTGGATTTGTGCTTTGGGTTGTTATCATGTTAGAAGCTGAAATTTATCTTTATCTTCAGCTGTCTAAAAGAGGTCTGTGCCAAAACAAGAGTTATCCACGATTCCCAGCTGAAGAGAAGCAGATCCAGCTTGATGCTGCCACCACCATGCTTCACTGTGGGTATGGTGTCTTTGGGTTTTTGTGCTAAATATATCTTTAAGCACAAAACATTCTACAGTTTGCCCCATGGTTTAGGGTGGTTTAGGCAGTCCAGGTTGTATTGTTTCGTTTTGTCACCCCACAGC
The DNA here is from genome assembly GCF_019097595.1 of Hemibagrus wyckioides. Lineage (NCBI taxonomy): Eukaryota > Metazoa > Chordata > Actinopteri > Siluriformes > Bagridae > Hemibagrus > Hemibagrus wyckioides. The sequence goes on along the minus strand of NC_080723.1, from coordinate 6,855,219 downwards.
CCAGACAAGAATACAAGAGATTACTGTCACAAGTAGGGAGAAACCAGCACTCGCCAGATGTTCCTGCAGCTCCTTTGATGCTGCTGTAAATCTCTTGGCAGGCTGCTCATAAGTTTTCTTCTCATCCTATTGTTTATTTTGGAAGGATGTCCTGTTCTTATGATGTCACAGTGTAATAAAGACCTCGATGCTCCATGATACAGCTAATGTCTTAAAAATTCCTTCCAATATTAAGATCCCATGCATGCTCTGTAGGCTCTTTGTGGTCCAATGCTTCAGCAGTCAGATGATATTAAGAAGACGTTGAGAAAATCCTACAGAAACAGCTGATTTGTGGTTAATCAGAATCGCTTCATCTGTGACGGCTGTATGATCATTTCTTTAAACATGAGTTTGAATGTAATTAGTTCATTCTAAGCACAATTAGAATTAACCCCATTATAAAAGGGTGTGCACACTTATGCAAGCAGGTTATTGGACTTTTTTTTACCTGCCATAAAACATTTCTGTGTGTTTTTCTATTCAATTTTGTTGGCTGCTGTAATAACACTAATGATGAAAAAGATCCCATGTGATTTATGTGGGTTTCTTTCTTCTTCTTTTTTTAATCACAAGAACCTGATATTTCATCAGGGTTTTTTTGAAATGCACTAAATACTCACAGATGCAGACAAGGAACCAACTGGGGGGCGGAAAAGTCTAATACCCGAAAGCGTAATTTTACAAATGCATCTGTTAGAAACGCTTTTCTGCAGAAGGGAAAAAATATCAAACGACACCTGCATGTATTCTTGCCTAGTAAGCAAAAGAATCATTAAACACTGGCGATGTGGGCGTGCAAAAAGAAATAAACATATGACAGACGTGTTACTCCTGATTTTACGGTGCTTGCATAAGCCGTAGTGCGAACGTGAAATGTTAATCTCTAATTCAGTACGACAGACGCTGTGGTGAGATATGGCTTTAATGGTGTCGTGTAACCAGCCCTAATGGAGAAAGACAAGAAGAGCAGTCAGGAAAAAGACCAGGCATAACAGCTGTGCCATTTCCTTTTAAGAATTTAATCCACTGTTAATAAGAGGGATAAGTCTAGGTAAGGGGATGGAAAAGAGTGTTGCATATACAGATCGAGATAATCCTCGATCAGAGTATGAGTGAGGATATTGAAACCCTGACGAAAGACACGAGTCCTGAGATGATACCAAAAATCCAAATCTAGGACCTAGAGGTCATACTAATCATCACTCCGGCATAGCCAAGATGCAGACAGGAAGCCTGGAACCTAAATTTGGAACGATGACTGGTGCATGACCCAATTAGCCTGGAAAGAGCAGACTGAAATGATGTCATTAAAAGGTCAGAGTCATTATACCACAAAAGTGCTTCTGCTTTCATAAGTCATTAGTGACTGCTATGTGTATAGAAGAAAAAAAAAACAGCTGATCCAAGATCAAACATGAGGAGTTACCGGAAAGTGTGTGTGGTGTTATAAGCAGAGATCATTAAAAGACTCCTTACTGTCTCTTCTAGTGCAGACATCCATAATGACCTCACACCTCACTATAGGAAAGTGTCAAATATGGAATTGTCGTCCTGGCATCGTATGGTGGTCGTGTGAGTCGAGGCAGATTCTGTGAGGATGCACATTCACTTATCTATATTGTTACTAACACTTTATCACACACCATGGATTCCTTTCACTGCAGCCTACAAACATGCTCCCAGCAACCACCAGCACTCCCAGTTACCAGCACTGTATTTATGTTCACCTTTGATTACTTAAGCATGTTTGGTTTAGCTTTGTTTATAATCACCTCAGTATACGCTCGGTTCTCTCACATCTGTGACGTTTACCAAGCCTTTCTTTACGCTCCTTTGTATCCAGTTTATGGATGAATTAAATTCTCTTTTCTAGAACTGGGTCAGTTTTTGACCCTGCTCTTTGCCTCATATTTATTGGACAGCTCACTCTCTCCTTTCTCACTTTTCCTTATATTTTGAGCAATTTCTTATTTTTCGAGCTTTACCTACATTCAATACATTCTTAATAAACCTCCAAGAGGAGCTTAAAAGTAAAAAGAGCTGGGATGAATGAACTGATCTTGAGTTTTTTTTTTATATATATTATTTTGATTTATTAATATTTATTATATTTATTTATTTATTATTAAAAGAGGGTTTGTGTATATCTATGATGCTGTGAGTCAGGCCAATGATGATTAAATGAACAAGAAAGACTACTTCAATTGACAGGCGCTGATCGTGAATGCACTTCAACCTCAAAAAAGAAAATAAAATAAAAATAAATAAATAAAAATACTACAGCAAAAGGATCAATGAAAAAAAAAAAAAAAGCCGTATTCAGCAACTCATTTTTTTAAGCCTGCGCTGCTTCTCAAGCAAGGTCCTCTTTAATGGGCTGTTTTGCTCAATCACATGCATTCATGGAAATTATTTAATTTATTTACCTTAAGGCAGCTCAAAGAAAGCAAGACGTTTCACAGCCTTTCATGGGTTTTTTTTTTTTTTTCATTTCCTCTCTCTGGTCTGAATAGTCACGTGAAAAGAACCAAAAAAATAAATAAAACCCATGATGAAACAGAATGAAACTGTTTAAAGAAATGAACAAAGAAGCGTGTGTTTATTCTCAAGTATGAGAATACAGGTGTTTCATCCAAGGTGCTAGTCAACAGTAGCAATGTAGCGAGCAACAAAACAGGACAAAACTATTTCCAATGGATGTGTACAACTTACAGAATTAACCTACAGGTAATTACTTTGTAGAATTTATCATAGGATGTGGTAGGGTATTGGTTAAGGTGTTGGACTACTGATTAGAAGGTTGTGATCCAAGGTCCACCAATCTGCCACTGCCGGGCCCCTGAGCAAGGCCCTCAACCCATACCTGCTCAGTTGTATAAAAAAAAAATCAGATAAAATGTAAGTGGCTCTGGATATGGGCGTCTGCCAAATGCTTTAAATGTAAACACAACTATACATATATGAACTATGAATGTTATCACCACTCAATCGTAACAATCCTGACCTTTATACACAAGGAACTGTGGTATAACCGAATGAACACTATATTTATACTTCAGTTGCTTTGAAATCAAAGAGAAAGTGAGCAGGCTTTTCTTCTCTAAATGCCATTGGTTGTGTTTTAGAGAAAGGTAACTCACTATTCCCGCATGATTATTTGAATACAAGTAAAATAATCAATCTCTTTGTAGTGAAACCAAGACTCTCCTTAAAGAATTTACCAGCTGAAAATGACCCATCACTCCTCATAGACCTGCACAACAATAATTTGCCAGTATTCATGAAAAACTGCTTTTCCTGCCAATATAATGCTTTAATCTGTCTCCAAGCCCAGCACTGCCCCGATGAAGCCGTATAGTAAGCATCTGGAAAGTGCTAGATGTGCAAAGAGATAAGGAAGAGAGATAGAGCAGGGGCGAGCAGCTGAGGCTCTAGCATGAAACACATTCTCACACACGGAGCAGGAACTTTATGGTCACATGTCTGTATTCTTCCTGCATGTCATTTTGGAAATTAACAAAAATCCTCTATCTGGTCAATTTTAATATCTATGTAAGTAATGATTATCAGCGTGATGGAATCCATTACATCATGCTCATGCTCATTACATCACGTATCAAAGCAGACACTTATGCCAAGGGTTCCTTTTGGGTTTTTACTAACATCAGAAAATGTTCAAATGTAGTAATCTAAATTATTTGAAAACAAACAAAAACATCAGGTGGTTAAGACTCAAGGGTCAAGGTACAGTGTGTTACACTGCGTGGTGTATAACACCGACCCACACAAACACACACACTACCCCTACCTACCAACACACACACACACATACACACACGCACGCAATCCCTACCCCCCTTCCCCACCCACATCCATACAAAAACACACACACACACATGTAAACACAACCATCCACACGCATATATCCACACACACAAATATATAAACACACAACCATCCAAGAATGCGCACACACACACACACACACACCCCACACAATAACCCCTACCCCCCTTCCACACACACATCCAAAAAAAAACTACCCACATATATCCACACACACACACACACACACTTATATCAGAGGGTTCCTCTGTTAATCTATATTCTTTAAAACAAAAATAACAAACAAACTAAATAAAAAAAACAGTTACAGAAAATGAATACAGTTCATAAGCTTTTTTCAAACCAGACTTTATTTAAATAGTAAAGAATTTCTGTAACATTTAAACACTTTATAATGTTAGGAATATACATACTTACAACATAACTGACAAAAAAACTGTCAAAAAGAAATATTCCATGCACTGACCCGCCATTCCAGAGGGAAGTGTTATGTTGTGTTTTGTTATTCCGAGGTGGTATGATTCACTCTGACACAAACCAGGGAGGTTTTCTACTGCGACGACACGGGCGATGTTCACACACACACACACACACACACAGAGCGTACCTTACATACATCCAGAATATTTAAAGGGGGCATTCAACTACATGACACATCAGAGCCAAAACATCCAAGTATGTCAGGTTTCCCAGTGGAACTGTGAAGTGCTGTTACTCACAGATGAAAAGTTTGACACTGCCACCATGATGGTTGTCATGATCAGCGTCTTAAAATCAAAAACTCTCACCTTACATTTAAAGGTATTTATTAATCTGAACAATCCAGAAGGCAGATCTTTCTAAAGGGAGGTTTTGAGAGCGGTTAAGGTTAGATCTCTTAGATTTTGATTACTGAGTTATTAGATATTATTTACATGTACATTATTTACTGTCCAGTGTCACCTAAAGGAGGATGAGGTTCCCTTCTGAGTCTGGTTCCTCTTAAGCTTTCTTCCTCATATCATCTCAGGGAGTTTTTCCTTGCCACCGTCACCTCAGGCTTCAGAGGAAATCCAAAAGTTAGCTTTTTATCAAGAATATGGGTTTGGGTTAACCCTCATAGTGGACCAGCGGCAGGATCTCGTGCTCTCATTGCCACGGCCCGGGTTCGATTCCCAGCCAGGGTCCTAACCCAGCCACTGAAGAGTTAACTCTCAGTGCCGAACCCAAGCCCGGATTAAATGGCCCCGAAGCAAATGACCCCGAAGAAGGGAGCAGCCCAAAAAACAACAACAAAATAGGTTTGGAATAACCAGACTAGAAAAGATCAAAATAACAACTTTAGGATCGAATGTGTTATATATATTAGGCAGCAAATAATCTTAAGCTTTCACTCAAATATATCATAAAAGATCAAGCTTCATGAAACTGCCCACTTCTCGACTGCCAGTGTGATTCCTCTGATCCATCCAATAAAAAGAAAAAAAACAATGTTTTATTGAGACGGAGAGAAGCTGGTAACACACAGGCAGCTTCATGAAAAACCTTGGACCACTTTAAAGAAAAGCTCTGTAACTGAGTTTAAGCCAGAAGCAGAAAGGAGGAAGACGCACAGAAAGATGGGTTCGCTTCAGATCAGGGTTTGGGAAAAATACAGAAAATATATATTAAGAACAGAAAAGAGAACAGACACTGAGTCTAAAAGTGCAGTGTGTTAGATGTGTATTACACCCACACACAATCCCAAAACACACACACACACACAATCCCAAAACACACACACACACACACACAATCCCAAAACACACACACACACAATCCCAAAACACACACACACACACAATCCCAAAACACACACACACACACACACACAATCCCAAAACACACACACACACACAATCCCAAAACACACACACACACACACACAATCCCAAAACACACACACACACAATCCCAAAACACACACACACACACAATCCCAAAACACACACACACACACACACAATCCCAAAACACACACACACACACAATCCCAAAACACACACACACACACAATCCCAAAACACACACACACACACACACAATCCCAAAACACACACACACACACAATCCCAAAACACACACACACACACAATCCCAAAACACACACACACACACACAATCCCAAAACACACACACACACACAATCCCAAAACACACACACACACACAATCCCAAAACACACACACACACACAATCCCAAAACACACACACACACACAATCCCAAAACACACACACACACAATCCCAAAACACACACACACACACAATCCCAAAACACACACACACACACACACAATCCCAAAACACACACACACACAATCCCAAAACACACACACACACACAATCCCAAAACACACACACACACACACAATCCCAAAACACACACACACACAATCCCAAAACACACACACACACACACAATCCCAAAACACACACACACACACAACCCCAAAACACACACACACACACAATCCCAAAACACACACACACACAATCCCAAAACACACACACACACACAATCCCAAAACACACACACACACACACACAATCCCAAAACACACACACACACAATCCCAAAACACACACACACACACAATCCCAAAACACACACACACACACACAATCCCAAAACACACACACACACACAATCCCAAAACACACACACACACACACACAATCCCAAAACACACACACACACACAACCCCAAAACACACACACACACACAATCCCAAAACACACACACACACAATCCCAAAACACACACACACACACAATCCCAAAACACACACACACACAATCCCAAAACACACACACACACACACAATCCCAAAACACACACACACACAATCCCAAAACACACACACACACACACAATCCCAAAACACACACACACACACAATCCCAAAACACACACACACACAATCCCAAAACACACACACACACACACAATCCCAAAACACACACACACACACAACCCCAAAACACACACACACACACACAATCCCAAAACACACACACACACACACAATCCCAAAACACACACACACACACTACCCCAAAACACACACCCACACACAATCCCAAAACACACACACACACACACACACAATCCCAAAACACACACACACACACACAATCCCAAAACACACACACACACAATCCCAAAACACACACACACAACCCCAAAACACACACACACACACAATCCCAAAACACACACACACACACAACCCCAAAACACACACACACAATCCCAAAACACACACACACACACACACACAATCCCAAAACCCCAAAACCCCAAAACACACACACACAATCCCAAAACACACACACAACCCCAAAACACACACACACACAACCCCAAAACACACACATCACACCCACACACACATCACACCCACACACACAACCCCAAAACACACACACACACAATCCCAAAACACACACACACACACAATCCCAAAACACACACACACACACAATCCCAAAACACACACACACACAATCCCAAAACACACACACACACACACACAATCCCAAAACACACACACACACACAACCCCAAAACACACACATCACACCCACACACACATCACACCCACACACACAACCCCAAAACACACACACACACAATCCCAAAACACACACACACACACACACACAATCCCAAAACACACACACACACAATCCCAAAACACACACACACACAATCCCAAAACACACACACACACACACAATCCCAAAACACACACACACACACAACCCCAAAACACACACACACACACAATCCCAAAACACACACACACACACACACTACCCCAAAACACACACACACACACAATCCCAAAACACACACACACACACACACACAATCCCAAAACACACACACACACACACAATCCCAAAACACACACACACACACACACAATCCCAAAACACACACACACAACCCCAAAACACACACACACACACAATCCCAAAACACACACACACACACAAACACACACACACAATCCCAAAACACACACACACACACACAATCCCAAAACCCCAAAACACACACACACAATCCCAAAACACACACACAAACACACACACACACTCCCAAAACACACACACACAATCCCAAAACACACACACACACACAATCCCAAAACCCCAAAACACACACACACACACAATCCCAAAACACACACACAACCCCAAAACACACACACACAATCCCAAAACACACACACACAATCCCAAAACACACACACACAATCCCAAAACACACACACACACACACAATCCCAAAACCCCAAAACACACACACACAATCCCAAAACACACACACAAACACACACACACACACAATCCCAAAACACACACACGCAATCCCAAAACACACACACACACACACACAATCCCAAAACACACACACACAATCCCAAAACACACACACAAACACACACACAATCCCAAAACACACACACACAATCCCAAAACACACACACACACACAATCCCAAAATCCCAAAACACACACACACTCCCAAAACACACACACACAATCCCAAAACACACACACACACACAATCCCAAAACCCCAAAACACACACCCACACACAATCCCAAAACACACACACAACCCCAAAACACACACACACAATCCCAAAACACACACACACACACAATCCCAAAACCCCAAAACACACACACACACAATCCCAAAACCCCAAAACACACACACACACACAAACACACACACACACAATCCCAAAACACACACACAACCCCAAAACACACACACACACACAATCCCAAAACACACACACAACCCCAAAACACACACACACACACAATCCCAAAACCCCAAAACACACACACACACAAACACACACACACAATCCCAAAACACACACACAACCCCAAAACACACACACACACAACCCCAAAACACACACATCACACCCACACACACATCACACCCACACACACAACCCCAAAACACACACACACACACACACCACCCCAAAACACATACCCACAAACACATACACACAAACACACCTTCACACACACAACCCCAAAACACATACCCACAAACACACCTTCACACACACAACCCCAAAACACACACACACCATCACATAATCACACATCCACACACAACCCCAAAACACACACACACCATCACATAATCACACATCCACACACAACCCCAAAACACACACACAGACTCTTACACAAACATCCATACACACACACACACATCCATACAGACACACACACACCGTCACACCCATACTGACACACCCTCACTCACATACACACACACACACACACACACACAGGTCCTTAGTGGTTTAAGGTAGATGAGTAAAACCCTTCTCTCTCACACTGTTAGCTGTATAAACACTGGAGGGGCCACAGAGACTCACTCCTGAATAATTCAAATCAGGCCTCCATTAATGGGGTTACTCTCCTGCTGGGACTGCACTCTCATCCCACTGAGGCCATTAATCTGATAATTACTGGTCTTCTTTCTGCCCTCTCACTGGTGTTATCTGTGCAATCACCAGGAGGTGACAACGCCAATTACACAACTACACAGCTGCGGGCTGAACTGATTATATACAGTGAGCAATCGGAAAAAAATAAACAATTTGGACTCAATGGTGTTAAAAGTGTGTGCTGAATTTCTGTTTAAAGAGTAAAATAATCTGAACAGAGGGAAGTGACGTTACAAAGCTCTTCTCATTCTCATTCCATTATAGCACTTATTAACAACTTCAGGTTGACCAAAGTGCTTTACAACACAAATAAAGAAGTCAAACAATAAGAATATCGTCAAAATATGAAATCAACACAGGCTGTTAAAAAAAATAAACATATAAAATTATGAAATTAAGAAGATTAAGAAATAAATATGGATAGACAATAAAACAGAAAGCATAAAACTACATATTGGAAATATATCTCAACAACATTAAGAATATGGATCAACTTAGGATAAAAACAAAATATTAGGAAATAAAAACAGAGTATGTTATAAATAAAAGAAACATATTATCCAACTACTATAAACTAAAGCTAGTGTAAATAAGTGCGATTTTAATTTGGATCCATAACAGATCGAATTTTAAGTGGTAACGAATTCTATAGTTTGGGAGTCGCTACCGCAAATACCTGATCGTCAAACCGCTTGCATCTGGATCTTGGCACTTCCAAAAGAAGTTGACCAGATGATCGGAGCGCTCGGCAGGGGTTACGGGGTATTAAGAGATCTGTTAAATAAGATGGGCCATGTAGGGCTTTAAAAACAACATCAATAATTTTAAGATGGATTCTAAGATGTACCGGAAGCCAGTGGAGAGAATGGAGGATGGGAGTTATGTGATCACGTTTCTAGCCATTGAATCGAACACGTGCTACTCATAACCACCTAATTATACCTGAATTTTGCAAATTGCTCCATCTTTAACATAAACTTGTGCATGTTATTGTCTCTTGTCCACCTCACATGCATGAGAGAAAGTGAGTTACGAGCAAACCATGTGTACCAAAACCTCAGACTTATTAAAGAGAGAATGCTGAGTGCAACAGTTGTCAGACGATGTTAAAAATACAGCAACACAATGCAGGCGGTTATTCTATTCTGTAGCTAGGTATACTCTATCGATTCCATGTAGTCACTACTGTTTATTTTCTGATTTGAAAAAAAAAATAAAAAAGTCCAGTTAAGAACTGAGGCAGTATTGAGAGCTTTAAGGGAGGCCCTGGCCGGTATTAGCATAAAGCGTATACTAATAAAGTGACCGTTGAGTATAGCTCATCTGGTGATGCTAGAAAAGCTACTGCTGCATTCAACTTCAGTCCAAAGTCAGAGCTTGGGGTTGTATTATTTTTAACGTCTGTGTGGTGGAGCCTGAAGTGGAGGAAAAACAATGGATGCTTCCATATTTGCATTTTTAGAAGTTTTTGGACTTTCAGTCGAATTCAGTGCATTTCAAATTAGCTTGTGAAATCTACCCAAAGACTATGCTGCCTCGAGGATTAAAATATACATCACTCTTCAAGTCCAGACATAGATATAGATTTAGATTTGTTCCTGCTGAGCAAGCCAGAGGTTATAATGGCAAGACATGTGGAGTCTGTGTTTTTTTAAGTGAAATGTAGCACACATTCCAGACCAGACCTCTATCACCCCAACCCCCAGGCTGCTCGGTTTGACTGACAGCTAGTCCACTGGCTTCTGACATCCATGGACAATAGTGCTTTGGTCATGATTTTAAAACTATTCTCTTAATCTTTCTATACAAATCATCTACCCAAGAATCAGAGCCCAAGTGAACTGAGAACAAGCCAAATGTACAGAAACAAACCAGCTCAAAGAAGGAGAAAAAAAATAGCGAGAGGCGAGAAAATGCAAACTAGGACTCAAGAGTTTTACTAAATGGCACTACGGCCCAGAGGAGTGCATCGACAATGAAACAAAACCCTGAACACAAGCGTATGGAGTAGGACTAAGCTGTTTTAGGACATACATACTGATATACAGCTTCCCTCAGGACAAGACGATTGTCACGACTTCCCAGATTGCACCGCTTCAAGCAATAATGGGCAGCAGCAGGGAACACAACTGACAGGCGTTTAAAAAGAGGATGCAGAAGAAGAATAGTGGGTCATTTTAACCCGATGGAGTTAAATGGATTGCTGCTAAACCACTTCCTGTGAACGTCTGCAGCTTGCCACTAATCAAGCAAGAAATAATACTTCAGATAGCATTCTGTATAAAAGTCTAAGTTTAAAGTAAACACTCTACGTAGACTGAGAGACAGAAAAAGGAGAGAAGACGCCTGCCATTTTCTTTTATGTGTTCGGGGGTGAAAAAAAAAGTGTGACATTTAAGTGTGGATTCGTCCCCGGAGGAGACAGATGGAAGTAAAGTGATAGCGGCAAGGCGAGTGTAAACTTCACATGTAAACTTCCAAGGGTTTCATTTGGAGTTTAAAGGCCAGGCGGAACGTTTCCACCCAAAACTTTTGAACAGTTCAAACTAGTGTTTTGGATGGAATTACACAGCTTTCAGTGGCTTGTGGCTGAGCGTGTGTTCATGAGAGTGAGTTTTATAAGAGACTGAGTAAAAGGGATTTGAGGGAACACGCCTCTGATCTCAGACGACACGCCACACCAATACAAGCCATTATTACATGTAATTAGATTTTATTCATCATTTCAAACATCACATTGCAATGGTCTTTACACGGCTCTTCGTATTCATGTAAAGCTGAGCTTTTGTTATTACTTGGGAATGGAAGAGAAAAAGTCAATAAATTATACATGTGCTCGGATGTGTAATGTTCTAAAATATGCGATTTTTCCTTTCACGAAATTTCATGCATTTTTTAAAGACCTTATTATGCAAAAAAATCATATATAATGCTGAGCAATTTACCCGGTTTATCAAACGGCACCAGAATAGTGAGAAAAGTCACAGAAAATTGCTCTGTCCTACCTGCCACTTGCTCCAGGTGTTAAACAAAGAATCTCTCTATGCTTCTGTAAATAACTCTACAGAGTTTGCTTCATGGTCTTTGAGTTGAGCTAATGAAGATGTAACGCCGGCCACATTCACTCGGAGACTGATGTAGCTCTTACAGCATTTACTGCTAATCTGCATGCGGCCAGGCGACTGCTCCAGCCAGCGCGGCAGTAATGAAGTCTGCCATAGTGAAGCTTAAGGGACGTTCATACTACACTATAATCTATTATACTTACCTCTACATAAAGCAAAAAGGATACCCTTGCAGTGAGTGTGCACTTTCTCTGAACAAGCTGACTTCCCTGAGGTATATTATCACACCTAGAATTGCTGAAAAATAATCCTCCTTCTTTCAGCAACGTTTTAAAACGTTGGAGTAATTTTATATATTAATGGTTTAAGGCTAAAAGTCTTTCCACCAGTCAGTGAGCAATCGTAAAGGTGCCAATATTTTAGAACACGGACGATTTTTCCTGAGATGATTCCCCTAAGCAACTAACAGCAAGATGACAATGAGAGCATGAGAAAAAATCTAATCAATCTACAGTAATGTGTAGCAGATCCCTGAAACCAGCTCATCATCAATGCTGCACACCAGACCTCCTCACCCAACATCTGTGTCTGATCTCACTAATGCTCTTGTAGCTGAATGATCACAAATCCCCACAGTCACACTCCAACATCTAGTTGAAAGCCTTCACAGAAGAGTGAAACTTATTATATCAGTAAAGGGGAATAAATGTGGATTGAAATGTCTCATTGATGCACGTGGGGAGTGAAGGCTGGCCTGTGTGGTCTGATCCATCAGACGAGCTACTACATAGCCGCAGACCAGTCAGGGTGCCCATGCTGACCCCTATACACCACCGAAAGTGGCAACAATGGGCATGTGAGCATTAGAACTGGAACATGGAGCAATAGAAGAAGGTGGCCTGGTCTGATGAATTACATTTTCTTTTACATCACGTGGGTGGCCGGGTGTGTGTCGCTTACCTGGGGAACACATGGCACCAGGATACACTATGGGAAGAAGGCAAGCCGGCAGAGGCAGTGTCATACTTTGGGCAATTTTATGCTGGGAAACCTTGGGTCCTGCCATCCTGTTTTGGCAGCAAAAGGGGGACCAACACAATATTAGGTGGGTGGTCATAATGTTATGCCTGACTGGTGTAAATTATATAATGAGTTATATCATCCGAAAGGATTCTTACTTCTGCCATTTGAAGTAATGTAATTTATTTATTCTTATTTTCTGCTGCCTACTGCTGCTTGTTAGGACTGGAGTTTTCCTCATATTTAAATGTGTTTTTTTGTGTCTCGTGGTATCCAATTTAACTCAATCTTTCAAAAGCACATGTTGACCTGATGTAGAAATGTGCAACTGCAGCTCATGACAACTTCACTGCACAAACACAGACTGATATGCTGGATTTACACACAGGCTTTCTCTTTAGAAACACGAGAGGACTATGTGCAAACATCTCACATTCACACAACCCTCTTTCACTGACCTTACACACACACACACACACACACTGTTTGTTTGATCATCACACCAAATAGGAAAGTCAAGCTGCACCAACATCTGTGAGGAAGAGTGACACAGTGCGTTTTAACACTTCGAAGAATCTTCCATTTTCGTGTAACACCTCCAATGCACAGAGCTGCAGGATCGTTCCCTAAAGCACTGCCACTTCACTTTCATTCCTCCCTTCATCCGCACACTGACACCCAGAGAGAGGAAGAGGAAGAAAATAGAGGATGAAGAGGATCTGAGATGCTTTTGTGAGCAACACACTATTAAACAAGCTGAGACACATCCACCTCCATATAATAAAAAATTAAACCATAAGAAATAAAAGCAGAAGAGAAAAGAAAGGGAAATGGTGTCCATATTAATGATCATCATGGACAATGGACAGAACCGTAGTTACATGTGTATCTAGTGTTCTGTTTCAATCCTCCAAATGTATTCATGCTGTATTTACTAAGGAAGAAAGCTCCACTCTTGACTGGGCGATGCACCATGCTGCTAGCTCCTGCAACCTAAAGACTGCACACAACTCCTCACCTCTCCTCTCTCTCCTGTCCCCTCTCACCTCTCCTCTCTCACCTGTCCCCTCTCACCTCTCCTCTCGCACCTCTCCTCTCTCACCTCTCCTCTCGCACCTCTCCTCTCGCACTATACACCTGTACTGACCCCATCATTTGTTCATGTTACCCACTATTACAAATCATGGCTTGTTGTTGTCTTGCATTAAAGTCATCATCAATATTAAAAAAAGAGGAAAAAAAGGAAAGAAGGAAGAAAGAAGAGAGAGAGAGAAAGGAAGGAAGGAAGGAAGGAAGGAAGGAAGGAAGGAAGGAAGGAAGGACAGAGCAATGTACATGCCCCTACCTGGCACGGTGACTCGGGCGGAGCGGCTGATGATGGTGCCCAGGTTGTCGATGGATGCCACGCACTGGTAGACGCCTTCGTCAGGCTTGTTGTGAACAGAGTGCTCCACGGTGCTGATGAACAGAGAGCCATCTGGGAGGAGGCGTCTGCGCTCGTCTGCCGCCAGGTTGAGGAACGTTCCATCCTTCTTCCACTCCACCCTCACGGGATACTCGCTCACCACCGAACAGTTTAACACAGCCGGCAAACCGCGTACAGCTGAAACATCCACCGGTTCCACCGAGAACAGCAGCCGAGTGAACGGCCTCACTGCAGGACCTGACGAGACCGGACAACACACGTGAGGAAGAAAATCAGGAAGTCAAAGGTCACCGGTTTGTATGGTCAGGTTAACATTCTGTACTCGTGCCACTGGACTTCCAAATAAACACGTTTCTGCTGAATGCTATACATAATTACATTACATTTGTTGCATAATTGAAATAAAATAAAGAGAAAAACCCAGTGTTTTTCAGATGATAATCAGACCAATTATCTGCGTCAGCGGGGCGGCGCAAAAACAATTACAGCAAAACGCTTTGTAATGGAACAAACAAGCCATTTTATATTTTCATTACTGAGAAAATTGCCTCCTTTTCTAGCTTGGGAGTGAAGCATTCCACAAATAACAGGATCTCTATCTTTTTGTTTACTCCCTCAACTTGGTCATCTGACATATAATTAAAAGAATTTCATTTTTCTCCAGGATAATTTTAACTCGGTATTTTTCTCAGCATGGTCTCAGAGGCACAGTGACACCTGAGATTCACAGCAAAAAAAGAAAGAAACTATTCAAAGTCTCTTAAAACCTCTACAGAATCCATCAATGTGACAGAACAATTCTTGAGTTTTTTCCCTCTTAGTGTCTATCATTAAAGATCTGAGGAAGTCATGAAAATACCACGTGCCATTTGGATTATTTTAACAGGCAGCCTTTTCAGCACTGAGATCACACTCAGATTTAGATGAACTTACACTGTCGAGGGGGATTTTCCATTAAAATCCTTTTAAGCCAGGACTAGGCTTGATCTCTGTGTGCAACAGCATACCTAAGCTGTACAAATGTGGAAAAATCGGGAACTGCTTTGTGTGCGAGTCTGTGTGGGATCAGTTACACAAATATCTTAAATTGATCTAGACATGTGAGCTGGGGATTTTCGAAACCAGTTTAAATAGAGACGGGAAAACAAGCAAAGGTTCAAGCGAGTTCCTCTAAAATCCTCCAGAAATGTTTTCGGCAGAACAAAAGTGCAACGATGAACAATGATGGGAAGGGTTATCGTTAAGCTGAGTTTAGGACCTATGGGGAATCCCACCGCAGTGGAGCAGGTCGTTGTGATGGTGGGGGGCGTGGCTGAGCACCAGTTTGTGAATGGAGGGTGGAGTCAGGAGAATGAGTGGTAATAATTATCCTGCACCTGGAGGTGATTTACTAACAAGTGCTTTGTGTTTCAGTGAGCGAGGTGAGATGAGGAGATGGGAGAATGCAAGAGAAAGACTTGTGATGAGAGCGAAACAGAGAACTGTCCTTTTTGCGTGCGTAAAAATGTGATGCTTCAATAAAACCTTATTAATGTAAAATCAGTTCCAAACCTGCCTTCTGTTTCCTCATTCCCATTTGAACTGACCATGTTTTAAATGCAATAATAAACAATTTAATCAGCCTAACCACTTAAAAGACATGATAATGAACATTTCCGCTAGAAATAATAGAGAGTAGAGAATAATTAAGTGTTAGATTCACAGGGAGTATATTATCAGTTGTGCCGTCAGAAACTGCTTGCTGGCAAAGGCAAGTGCAAAAACTCTGGACGGTAGAAATCAACAAGACGTGTTGTTTTTAGCTCCATTTAAGAGGGAGTACGAAATTCCCAGGAGATCAACAGTATCTAAAATACTCAAAAGGTTTTTCATTCTGATGTTTGATGTGAAAAGTTCCTCAGGAGCTCTTGGTTGCACAATTCTACACTGACTATAAACAACTGTAGAAAGGACATCATTTATATTTACATTATTTACTGTCCAGTGTCACTCAAATAAGGATGAGGTTCCCTACTGAGCCTGGTTCATCATTTCTACTCTTGTTTCTCTACTTCTGTAAAGCTGCTTTGGGATAATGTCCATTGTTAAAGGGGCTATACAAATACATCGAATTGAAGTGAATGTGCAGATGGACAGGTGTTCCTTTTAAAGTGGACAGCAAGGGTATATAAAACAGTAAATATAAGATTTTCAATATCATCATATAACATTTCTACACTTCAACTGTAATGTACCAACAACGTTGTCCAATCTGTAGTTTAGACATTGAACCCATGTAGTTGTGTTATGTTTGATGTATTTAGCATGCTGCTGTTCTGTAGACTGCACCACAGGTTGATGACAATATTAACGTAATATTCAGTAAAATAATCTCCACTTATGGGCCATGTGTCCTGACTGAACCCATATGGCTTCGCTCCCAAATCAGTCGATTTGTTAACATGCTAAACTTTCATAGTATCACTTAGCATACTTCTTCTCCTATGAAGCAGCATGAGGGCCATCATGAAAATCCTGTGCCTCTAAATCCGGATTACGCACTACAGCGTGGAGCTGGCATGGTGGCAGAGCATATGGCTTTGGAAAGGCTATATTTCACACAGAGCAGACAGGCCAATCTATCCAGGGCCAACACTGATGGTGCAGTAAGGGATATGACTGTGCATCCTTGACCCCAGAGCAGTGAGACAGCTCGAAAATAAGGCTGTCAGCTTGATGAGTATGAGCCGTTGCTCTCTGTCCACACGCTCCAGAGTAAAAAATATCCACTTAAAAACAGCCTCGGTCAGCTCAACCTCACACAACTGATAGGGGAACATCACAGGAAAATGAATACGACTGGGGAACAGAGAGTACAGGGAGCGAGAGAAGGACGAAGAGAGAGATACTCCAGCCATATTAAGCAGAGAGTGGACGTGTTTTAGGAAAAACATATTGGAATGTATTCGTTAGTTGTTTTAACAGATAAAGCTGATTGAATCCAAAAAGCAAACAAAAATGCCACAGGTATTCGGTATCATGGTACATGTATTGGTATTGGTATATGGTAAAAATGGTACATGGCCAAATCTGCTTCATCCTAATGTAATTATATGCTCACTCATGTCCACTTTATTAGGAACACCTGTCACCTAATCAGACCGTTCAAGTGCTAGATAGACAGACAGACAGGCAGGCAGACGAACAGACAGACAGACAGACAGACATAGATAGATAGATAGATAGATAGATAGATAGATAGATAGATAGATAGATAGATAGATAGATAGATAGATAGATAGATAGATAGATAGATAGATAGATAGATAGATAGATAGATAGATAGATAGATAGATAGATAGATAGATTAGCACCATATATCACCAGGTGGCCAATCACATGGGTTCATGTTGTGTAGGTTTAATCATGAGACTTGTTAAAGTCAGCATACACACAAACCGAAGGCCTTTTAGTAAAGTCTGTATTTCAGGGAGCTATTTTGGCTAAAGGCAGTAACAGTCAGTTATGCCTGAACATTTACTTTACTAGGGAGAAACAAAAAAAAAACTGAAAGAGAAAAACCTTTTAAACAGATTTGCTTTTTAAATCAGACAAAAATGATAAATAATGTGTGGTCTTTGGATCCTATAATACTGAGTGTTTCTCCATAATTAATATAGTGCTCCATGTTTTTTGAAATTTTGAAATCTTTATACAATCGTATCCAGGCTTAGGATCTTGTGCAGTGGGTTGTCTCCCTGGCCAATATTTATACTAAAAAGTCCTTATAAATAACCTGCCATTAAATGTATTCAACTAGCGGGAGACAAAGCAAATACAAGCACATCGGACATACAGTATATAGCTGAAAGCATGTGGATGCTTGAGGATTAAAGGCCCCATTACAAAACAATAAGCATTAATATTGCATTGCTCCTCCTGTTGTTATTCTAACCTCCACTCTTCTAGAAAGGCAATCCACTAGATTAGCATGGCTGTAGGGATTTGCTCATTCAGCCACAAGAGGTCGGGCACTGATGGGTGACGAGGTCTAGGGCACAGCTGGCGTGGGGCTGAAGTCAGGGTTCCGTGCAGACCAATCGAGTTCTTTCACTCCAAAAAGTGGGCACAGGTTACTGTCATGCTGGAAAATGTTTGTACTTTTAAGTGCAAGCAAAATTAAACTGCAATGTTACAAACATACAAAGACATTCTATACAATTGTATGTAGGTCATGTGTCCACAAACTTTTGGCTATATAGTGTAAGTAGTTGTGTTTTAAATAATAATAATAATAAAAAAATCCAAACAAGACATGGAAAAGCTTTATTTTGTCGGTTCAGTGGTGCAACCTACAACATGCGCTTCACTCTTAATATTTAAAGTTTTGCTTTTAGCTCAACCAAATCAGCTAGTAAAGAAAGTTTCCACCTTGATGCTGTGTGAATATCTTGCAGTAAAGTATTGTGGCTATTCTTCCACCATCCACATAATAACTGATGGCTGTTAATCTGGACGCATCACAACCAACCCCAAGTATCTCCAATTTAAGCCTGATATGAACGGTCAATCCCTGACTCAGAAAAATGCAGCTAAATCTCTAACCTTTACACTACTGCTGGAGTAATCGTGAAGTTGCAGATCACACCCATAAACGTGATGAATGGTTGTGGGGTGGTATTGCTTCAGATAAAGACGGAGCATCTTATTGAACCTACATTATGAACGTCAGACATATCTGCACACAGGCTTCATTCACATTGAAGATAACGGCTCGTCTTGCCAGACCGTGTTTTACTGACTGCTCTTAAGTACGGCAAACGTACAGCTATGTGTAACAATAAAAAACTGAGAAAAGTCTTGCTGTAATAAAAAAACATTGTAATAAAGAGTTAGATCTGGCTGATAAAAAAAAAACAAGCTCAATATATTTCTTTAAAGAAAATCATTTTCATTTATGTTGAAGCAATAATAAACAGCAATGGAGAAATAATCAGAAGATGTACAGTGACTTGTGCTGGAAGCTCTATAACCAGGAGCCAAAGAGAAATATATTAGATTTGATATTGTCTCTCACTCCCCTGTCAATCACAGCAGTGATAGCCAATCGTAGTGCACTGTGAGTTCATGTATTAGGAAGAGGGCAGATGAAGCTTTCTTCAGAGTGTGTTACGTTGCCCTGTGAGCAGCAGTTCAAAAGTGACTAGTTTGGCTTTATATGTCTTGTAAGAATGTGTCAGCCTCCTACTTTCCAAAGAGGTATACAAGCAAGTAACAAACATTTAATGAACAGATTAAAAACTCACACACACACACACACCAACCTTTTCCTCTGCACCATGCCTTCGTAAAGTTCACAGCAACAAACCAACCATGACTCCATCTTTCATGCAAACAACCTCCCTCCAACTCCTTTATCTTCAAGAAGAGATTAAAGGACATAAAAGAAGAAGAGAAAGGTTGGCTTTGCTTTCATTTACCCTGAAACCAAAGCATCTGAAACTGAAGCTTGCTTCAAATATATAGCTAGTATAGCCTCAAGGCATACAGGCGTCTAACTGTGAACCAACAGGTCAGAAATGTCCCGTCCTCCAGATAATGTGTGTCTGATTGGAGGCCATTACATAGAATTACTACCTCGACTCTGTGTACAGCCTGTGTGTTTGTGAATGCCTCAAATAATAATAAAAATAAATAAATAAAACCCCAGAGACTGTTAAAGTCCCTCATGCAGCAGGGGTGAAGTGAGTTACTGAGCTAGATGTGCAGCAACAGTATTCCTCCAGTAAGAGTGAAAATGCTTCAGGAGGGAATAAACCTTTAGCGTAATCCATTTCCATCACGTCAGTCTGACAGATACAGTGCTGTTAAAATGCACAGACCTGTCCTGCTGGAATAGGATCTCAACAGCTGCTAATGAGCTGGAGAAAGAGTTTCCAGACTGAGAAGTACATCTACCACTGTGATGACTGATATATAGTGACTTAACACAAAAAAAACCCCTGCACTTTAAAGTAAACATCTATCAAATCCAAAAGTAAAAGCAGAAACCAGCCATGCCACGTCCTTCATGTTGAAAAATGAACAACTCCCCGCCGCAAAACGGCAACTTCTATTAGATTTTATAGGATCCAATGCAAAACATTTTCTAAGATTGTCTTTTCTTTAGTTTTTATGTTTTGTCCTGTCCTGGTTTGTTGCATTTCAGGGTTAATAACTAATTTAGGTCACCAGAGCTCAGGTTACTGTCTGTACTGTGCTGAGTTTCAGACGTTCAACCTGAAAAGAAACCGCTGCAATGTTCATTCAAAATTTTTGACAATCTGATCCTTTGCATTAAGTATGAAACCCAATACTTAGTGGCATCGCTGTGGTGAGTGATTAGCGTTCAAATCCAAGC
The DNA here is from genome assembly GCF_019097595.1 of Hemibagrus wyckioides. NCBI lineage: Eukaryota > Metazoa > Chordata > Actinopteri > Siluriformes > Bagridae > Hemibagrus > Hemibagrus wyckioides. Next base: position 6,833,922 of record NC_080723.1, on the reverse strand, counting down.
TGCTCCTGTCAGGTTCTTCAGAAACTGACGACTGCACAGTTGTATCCTATCTCATTTAAAAAGTTTCAATTCAATTTATTTGTATAGTGGTTTTAACAATGGGCATTGTCTCAAAGCAGCTTTAAAGAAGTATAGCAACACAGAGTAAAATTATAAAGTTTAAAATGAAGTTACTATTTATCTCTAAAATCTATCCCTAATGAACAAGCCTGAGGCAACGGTGGAAAAACTTCCTGAAACCTTGAGAGGATCCAGTCTCAGAATGGAACCTCATCCTCATTTGGGTGACACTGGACAGTAAATAATGTTGTTGTTGTTCATTCGGCTGCTCCCTGTTTTGGGGTCTGTACTTTCCAACCTGTGGTCCGCACAGGGTTTTTTTTTTATTTTTTTACACCAGATGCCCTTCCTGACGCAACCCTCCCATTATAATCCGGGCTTGGGACCGGCACTAAGAGTTAACTCTTCAGTGGCTGGGTTAGCACCCTGCCCAAAAATCTAACCTGGGCTGCAGCAATGACAGCGCAGGATCCTGCCACTGGACCACCAGTAAATAATGTAAATGTAAATGTAAATAATGTTCATTCTTCAACAGTTTTTAGTCACGTGGAATTTTTGACAAAATCTCTGGTAAGAAACAGTAGTAGTTATAGGCACACTATATGGACAAAAGTATGTGGACACTCCTCCTAGTTCTTGAGTTCATGTTCTTCACCCACACTCATTACTAACAGGTGCATAGAATCAAGCCATTAGCCATAGGATCTCCATAGACTTATGAAACTGTAGAATCTTTTAGCCTATACATTGCTGTTTCACTCACAACATCAGCACAAGAACTTCATCAGGCATCTTCATGAGATGTGTTTCCATGGCTGAGCAACAGCACACAAGCCTAAGTTCACACTATGTGCAATGTCAAGCTTTAGCTGGAGTGGTGTAAAGGTTCGGTGGTTTGGTGGATGTCAGGAGACTGCAACCTCCCAAAACACAGAACTCCAACTGCATTCTCCAACGTATGGTGGAGGAGAGATAATGGGGCTGTTTTTTAGGGTTTGGGCCCCTTAGTTCCAGTGAAGGGAAATGTTAATGCTACAGCATACAAAGTCATTCTAGACAAGCTTCCAAATATGGGGCCAGGTTTCCTGTTCCAGCACAATGCCCTTGTGCACAGAAGACACGCTTTGATGAGTTTGGTGTGGAGGAGTTTGGAGTGTCCTGCACAGAGCCCTGACCTCAACCCTAATGAACACCTTTGGGATGAACCCGAAGCCAAGCCTTCTCGTCCTACTTCCCGACCTGATCTCAGTAATGCTCTTTTAAATGAATTCTACAAACACACTCCAAAATCTAGTAGAAAGCCTGTCTGGAGGAGTGGAAACTGATAAAGCTGCAGAAGAAAGAACCAGCTCCATATGGCCGATGGTTTTGGAATGGGATATTCAACAAGCTCATACAGGTGTATACTTCTGGCCAAAGAGTGTAGCTAGCTACTATAGCCAACTAATTAAACACAAATGAAACAACACCTAATCGGTGTGAAAACCATAAAACAAGCTAACTACTTATGTACACTCACCAGAGATATTCAAGATACTCCGTATTTCCTTCCAAGCTTAATTTTTTAAACACAATTAATCAGAGGTTGTATACAACAGGATAAGATGAAACCGTGTTTGCGTGAGGACTGGAAAAATCCGAGGAATAATTCGAGCCAGTTGTCTGGATTTGTTGCTTTACTGCATCATAACTAATTGGCACAGAATAAAAAAAAAACTCAGTCCAAATGTTGCTTGTCACTCTGTCACTGAAGCTCTGCACAGCTCCCTGTCATGAAATCTAACGTCATCACAACATTGTGAATGTAGGATTATGCTTAAACAGTGATTTAAGGAGGACAAAAAACACCTGGTGAAATGCTTTAACACTAAAACTGGATGAATCAGGTAGAGCTCTTCTGACCTGCTTGTGCAGTGTGAATGCTATAAGACTTTGAGTTAAAGTAGACTAATTCAGCATGACAGTGAAGAGGGCCCATTTCAGCCTTTTCACTCTGGAGCCATTCATGATGAGGGAAGCAACACTTTCAACACTAACAGTGAGTGCTGACGTGGTGGTGGGGGGTGTTCAAGGGGACGCCCCAGGGCCTCAAGGGTTACCATGGTGAGATTTTCTCCACTCTCTTCATGATCAGCAGGAGGGGGAAGTCGCTTTACAATAGTGCTATTGAAGAAGCATCGTGTGGATAAGGGGTGGGACTTTTCCCATTAATCAAATAAAAGATAAGGCCTCACTGATATTCCATGCAAGTGCAGATGAGTTTTGAAAGTTAACACAGGTCATCTGAGGTCTCGCCGGTTTTATTTCCTGTTTATTTAGCACCACGTTAAAGTTAGGGCATCATAGTTCAGTCTCAAATCTGTGTGTGAATGAGGGTGTGTGTGTGAATCAGTCCCCACCCCCTTACTCCAGCAACTTCTTTCGACTGCAAAGTTGCTTCTGCAACTCTACTGGCCAGAACACACTCCATTTAATGCCGAATCCCCGTTTTAACCCTCCCTAAACTACATTCCACAAGCATCCCTGTCTGTAAGTGGAAAAAGCCTACTGCACAATCCTCAAGCTCAGGCTCAAGAGCCGAGCAGGAAATTGATTTTAGATGCCATTAGCTCGCCCTTCTAAAGGGGTGGGGTTGGGGGGTGGAGGCTGGTTGGGTGGAAGCCACAAAAACACCGAACATCAGAGCGAAACAGCCTTCACCTGCAATAATTCTCTGCTCATTTGGACACAGGCAAAGCTGCAACAAGGAAAGGGAAGATAATGATGATAAATAATAGCCCAGAATCCAATTAATCTCCCTGAGTTTCCTCCTCAGGGAAGGCGAGAGCATCAGCGGAATCTCTGCTACCACCCGGGCCTCACTGCAGGACGTTCCTGGTGACAATATGCAGAACAAAGCATCTAATACTTCTGTCAGTTCAGACAGCCATTAAATTCTCTTCCAGGAACAGAGGCGGAGATCCATGATTACGTGCTCAGTGACTGACCTGATTGCTGTGAAGGTTTGATCGCTACATTACAGCCATTAAAATACAAATCCTACCTTATCTTTGCCTTCTTTGGGGTTTGGACAATAATATTATGTACCTTTATGTAAATGCAGAAGATGCCAAGTGATCGAGCAGTGTGTGATCAGCAGGTTGGTCGTATTAGTGCTGCTGAACAATGAGCTTTGCAAGCTCCATGAGCTGCTTGGGATTTTCACAAATGCTCAGCTTTAAAGCATGAAATTATGTTCATGGTTGGGTGGAGATCATGATCTGTGGAACTGTTTCAGATAATAAAATTACATGGGATTTTGAGCAGAACACAGAATAGGACATGCATGTAAAGAGGCTTTCAGAATCGAACTGAACGAATAGATCATAGCTCTCGACCTGCACGACTATGTGGTTTTGCCCATGAGGTGGCTTGAAGAAAACAAATCCACCCTGAAAAGCTTGTATATCAATATTTATAATTACTATATGACCTTCAGTACATTTTTTTTTGACTTAATGACTTAAACTTCTTTTCTCAACATGCTCATCAATTTTCACTTCGGATAACGGTTTCCCGAAAATACCCACAATGCCGCCTGACTATTTGCTGATAGTGGAATTTTTCTGTACATCTAAAAAGACTAATGTAGCAGCACTTTTAATCCGTTAGTCCATCCAGCTCTCTCAACTCCACCTGCCCTTCTAATACCACCATCGACTCATAGATCGCTAACTAACTAACTAAAGAGCCTATTTTCTGTCCTGACATGTAGCTGCATTGCACTCGAGAACTTCTCCACTACTTCTACTATCGATTTCTCATGCATATCTCCTTAAACTAAACGACTGTGTTAACTCTTTTTATCAGAGGCCAAAAATTGAATTTGTGCCTATTTTGTTGTGTCCATGTTCAGCATTAGATGTATTTGTCATATCACACTTTGCAGTGATGCTTCATGACTCATATGAAAGTAGTAAACACTCAGCACTTTAGGAATTTGAAGCTTTTCATAAGATTTTCTGTTTTCCCTAGCCTACTAGGGGCTTTTATTCACAGAAAAGTAAAAAAAAAAAAAGTTTAGAAATATTCTTCAAAGTGAATGCAGATATCAAACCCATTTCTGCTCTCTGTGTTGCCTCAAGTGCTTGTTCATGAGCATCTATAATTTAAAGGTGTTATCTTCTGTGGTAAAATTCCGTGTAAGGTTATCCAACAAACATCTCACACCGAAAGCCAACAGAGTCCTGACTCACTTTATATCATACTTGAAGCGATAAATGAATTCAATTTTATTTGTATAGCATTTTTAACAATGAACATTGTCTCAAAGTAACTTTTATAGAAATATAAAAGTTTGAAATGTTATATTTATCCTTTATGAGCAAGCCAGAGGTGATGGTGGTGATGAAAAACTCTCTGAGACGATATGAGAAAGAAACCTTGAGAGGAACCAGACTTAGCCTCATCTGGTTGACACCAGAGACTGTGATTAAAGAATAATACCCAATAAAGTCCTTTCTACAAGTGGAGTTGCAATTAAATCATTTATACTAATTGAAAAAATCTGATAAGTCAATTTCCATTCTGACGGCAGAAAGAACACCAAAAAGGTGTTAAGGAGCTAAAAGCAAAAACATTATCTCTTATGTTCGACATTGCTGAAGAACACAGGAAGAATAAAAATATGCAATCTACCAAAAAATAAGCACCAAGTCCCACGTAGTACACCATAAATCTTTCAATGTAAACATATTCCATGTATTTCAGGCTGGATTTTTCCTTTAAAACCTAAAGCTGGTTATTATGGTGTTGTTATTAAAATAGCCCTTGACAAAAATGCCTTGCTAGATATTTTTAATCTGAAGCTAGTCTACACTCAAATGTCTTTTCTCTAAATAGAATAGGATTCTCATATAGCAACAAAATGTTGGAAAGCCACATTCATGTTCCAGATGAGAAGTATACGCATGGAATGCGACTGCCCGAAATCTATGTTACGAGCCCAACTCCAGCATACTGCATGACCACACGGTGCAGAAAGACTGAAAAATAAAACCCCCAACCAAAATCATCAAGCTGGATTAAGTCTGCTGGAGAATTGCTTCCAAGATAGTTTAAACCGTCATGGTGTGTAAAAGTGGGCTGGATTTTAAAAGACAGGGGAAAAAATGAAGAAAAAAAGTTTTTCCCTTAGTGGTCTTAACACTCAAACACACATGGAATGGTGTGTCTGGAGCAGAACCATCAGTTAGGGCCAATGTACAGCAGAAGAGATATAAAATTTTAACTTAATTTGAACGTACGCTTCTAATGCTACACTACTCTATATAATCAGTGTGATCAACAGGAGTGTATTGCCATTGCCAGGAACAATGCTGGTCTACAATCGTCATGGCAACCTTCTTAATGGTGACAGGCACCGTGGTCTGAGTAACCAATCATATGATCCAGCAGGAGTGGAACCCGCCCCTCCACCGCATGCATCGCCTCAGGCAGGTACACTCTGTCATAGAGACAAATGAGATCATGAAGGCCTGGAGTGCAGGGTTTGACAGCACCTGTGTCATATCCCAGGATTCCCTGCAGTGCCTGCGACGGTGGGAGTTCCCTATGACGGACAGGCTCGGGGTGGAGAACCCTGAGGTGGTCCAGCTTCTCTGCCCAGGTGGGCTGTTTGTAATTGTGAATGTGTGTGTGTGTGTGTGTGTGTGAGAGAGAGAGAGAGAGAGAGAGAGAATATGTCTGAATTATGTGCATGATGAGCACAGCAATATGAAGAATGTGTGTGAAAAGTGTCTCATACTGAGAGAGACAAGTGAGACAGCATGAGTGTGTGAGGTGTGACGAAGCTGAGCTGTATGTGTGTGTGTTGGGGGCATATTGAGTAGGCAGCCCTATGCTTCTACAAGGTGTGTGTGTGCCTGTGTGTCTGTGAGTGAGTGTGTGGGCATATTGAGCATATTGAGTAAGCAGCCCTGTGCTTTTCCAAGCTGTGTGTGTGTGTGTGTGTGTGAATCAGAGAGAGAGAGAAGGAATATTATGTTACACCAGTCTTGTACCCATTCAGAGCTGAGTCATGTCCTCCAATCACAATTAGACAGTGTAAAAAAAAAAAAAAAACAGATATTTATTTGTGATGTTCCTAATGAAAGAAATAAATGAGTAGGCTAAACTGTGTAGAGAGCTTCAAAGAGCTCTAAACGATCCCAACCAAGGAAGAAGGGTCATATCTAGCCAAACCATCGGTCATTTTCTTAGAAAAATAAAAAAAATGTTATACTTTTTAAGCACAAAAGCTCGTCTAGCACTAGGTCTGCTATGCGTGTCCGTGACGCTACGCACTACGTAATTACGTCGAAAGGTCACATGCGATGTAGGCGGAACTACAGACCCAGTGTTGACTAGTGTGGAGAATGAAGACCGCACCAAAGTTGTTGCGTGTGGAATGACACTAAGTTATATGTACATCTTTGTTAGTAAAGAGCGTTTGATTTATTTGCACTTCCTTGGTCTTTGAACGTAAATATGACATTTAAATCATGTTTTTTTTTTTGTTTGTTTTTTTCTACAGTACCCCCATATTTGGAGTGTGTATCAGCACTATACTGTGTTTGTGTACTATGCACTACATACTACATGCTTTACACACAATGTGCTCAATTTTTGATTATCTGGTACTTTTTTTTTTTTTTAAACGCCCAATGTTACCATTGTGTGCTAAATGAAAATGGTCGAGCTATGATGCAAACCGAACCCATCTGGGAATCTGCTGTAGAACTCATCAGTTAACAAGACTCGCATGCAGCAAATTAAAAGACAAAGAGTTGAAAAATGGCGGCGGCGAGGTGTCAGCGCAAGGCGCAGCATTTTCATTAGCCCATGTTTGACGGCTCCTGCTCGGAACACAGTCGCTGATTTATGAAGAGAAGCGTACAGCTCTGTAATAAATCCCTACTGTGTGTTTTTTAATCCCTGGTGACAAACACATACACACACACAGACCTTGATATCAGCGTTTGTTCCAAAGGGACTCCTTATGTGTATTTTTTATACTTTATTTGTGATGTGTACACAATGCCAGGCTGCACTCACTATACCTCACATCTGGAGGATTTCAGCAACATCCACTGCATGGCACATAAGCAAGTAAATCGAAGCGTATTTCAGGGCAATTATTTTGGAACATATACTGTATATATATATATATATATATATATATATATATATTTTGTGCAGTAGCATGCTAATATTCAAATTAAAAACTGACTTGACTTCTAGATTTATTTACTGAAAGAATATTACATATATTATAGTGCAGAAGGTCATGCAAATTATATTATTAGAAATTGAGGTTTGTCTTCTGCATAAATTTACACACGCTGAACAGCACGAGTAAGATACAAATGTTTTTTTGCTGCTGTTGTTGACTTTATGGGATTTTCACTAATACCAAATTTCTTGTGTAAATGCTCGTATGAATGATTTATAAATAAATTGACGAATCAAGCTAACGTTAGTGATCCACTATTCACACTGTTACTTCCCCTCATGCACATGGCGTCTTATTATATGCTCATTCTCCATCTGAATGAACTCCCGATTCTCAATCCAGACGTCTTGAGTACTCTCAGGCAAAAAAAAAAAAAAAAACACACCATAGAACAAACCCAGCTTTACTCTGAGTTGCAGCAGAGATTAGCTTCATTGCCTGGGTGATCGATGTGATCGCCAGCCGAATCAAATTCGCAGCATTGATCCGTATCTGCAGAGCTTCTTTTACGGAACCCGCTTGGTGAACGCAAATCCTCGACGAATGGCTGTAAACGTAAGCCGCAACCGAAAAGGTCCGTTACATTTGCGAGTCACGGTCACTTTGTCACAATCAAAAGATCAACAGAAGTCTCGGAGGAAGTGGAGGTGGCTTTAGAGTTTACACTAACCTCACTGCTTATGTTTCACATGGCAGGACTGACCTTTTCTGTCACACTGTAAAAAAAAGAACTAAAAGAAACAGATTCCCTGAATAACACGACTGTATGTGTGTTTAGCCCTCACTGCCCTTTCCTGGAACAATAGGCTGGAGGTTAACAGCGTGACTAAATCCACTTCATCACACACTGGGAGTCGGCGTTAACATTTTACTTCCTTTAAAGCTCTTTTTCTTTATCCAGGACATGAGAAAGTGCAATGGACAAGCTTCAGTTTTAAAACATGACAGATAAGTGTTCCAGTAGAGTCAGAGTCAGTAAATGTTTGGAATATTTTTTGTTGTGCGTAGAGAATAACGCAAAACAGCGAGAAACCACAGCTCCAAACCCAGACGGGAAAGCAGACAGCACAGCCCTCTCTGTGTGAGCCAGAAACAAATCTTTCTGTTGTGGTAACACAAGCATCAGAGAATATACACAATACAGTATATAAATATGCAGCGTTTGAATCTGTGTGTGTTTTCTCTCAGAATGGCTTGTTTGTTTTGTTCATAACTAAATGATTAAATTAATTGGTTCGATTGCTGTGAAGCGGCACCTCGTCCCTGAATCCACCCAACTGCAGAAAGTGGTAGTTATTTATATCTTTTTATAGTTATTTACATCATTATCCAGTCATTTTTCCATTTTGTTCTCCACTACATTTTTCACCAATGATGTTTTTGGTTAATTTTATTTATATAGTGTGAAATCGAACCAATCCAAAAAAGGAAATGAACCGAAAGAATCAATTTCACTCTGATTCAGACTCGACAAATGGACTTAACAACATGAATGCGCCCCAAAATCGAGTGTGTGAGGAGGTCTTGGTTCATTTCCAAGTGACCCAACTGCAGGAAGTGAAGTGGACATGCCATGTGTTTTGGGATGCAGAATTTTTTTTTTTTTTTTTAACAAGCTTGTAAACTGAGCTGCGAGGCACAAACAGAGCCAAACAGTGAGCTGTAGAACTGCTATTCTAGCTATTTGTATCATTTAACAACAAAAAATTGTTACTAATTTCAAACAGACATGAAGATACTGAAGAAAAGCTATAACTGAGTTATTTGACCCTGCTGTGATCTTGACCCTGCTTGGGGTCAACCACTGCTTGAGGTCAACATTCAACCACTTGTTCTTGAGCTATCATGACAACACAGAACATTTCAACTGCATTTTTAACACAAATTTTCTATTAGTATAATTTAGAATATAGTACACTTTTATTTAGTCCTGGCTCTGAGCTCTGCGTTCTTCATGCACGATTGTTTTTTTGTGTCATATTTCCCACCAATTCATCCGTTAATAAGTTTTACAAGTATATTTTTATAGCAAACCAAACAGCAAACATGCCGGTGTTATTAGGTGTTATGTAATGAAGCAAATTGGACAAGGCGCATTATATAACAAAACAAAGATGCACAAACCATATTGGTAAATATCTAGAGCTTATGCTTTCAATAGCTCCAGATCACAATGACTGGCATCAGATGTTTTTTGTGGTTACACACTCATGTTGTGACAGTTAAAAAGAGCTCTTCAGGAGCTTTCAAACACCACCAGCCCCATGCTGCTGCAATCTAGAGCCAGAGAAAGAGGCTGTGGAGGACGGGCATTTTAGCCCTCTGTGGAGCTTAAGTGCCAGTTTTTGACTCTTCAAGCGTTCATACAAAACTCATCATTTTTCAAGCATTCATTTTCCTTATCTTGGGAGAATTTATCAAAATATTGATTATTTAAAACAAACTGTAGTGCATTTTGCTTACAATATTAACCCTCTATTTGTAGCATTGTTTATCACTCTGCCTTGTTTATTGCTCATTATTTAGTTTTTTAATAAAAGACTTTTCACTCAAATTTTCTTCATTAATATTTTTTTCCCTTCAAAATATCCTGAGAATGGAACTGAGAAGGCAGAATCTGATCAAACTGTGACCAGAGTATCAATTACATCCCTAAATGTTCATTGTTATCTAGTGTGAAACGTTTAGTAGTTAAAAGTGAAAAGGTTTTCGTTTTATAACTGTGAGGAATCTGTTTAGGAAACATCTAATGAGTCGGTATTATAGCGCTGATATGCGTTTCAGCCTAAAATCACCATGTAGTTATATTTTAATGACTTGAACAAGGACTCTTAATGAGATGTGTTTTATTGGGTTTAGGTTCTGTGCCAGGAGGTGCAATGAGCGATGTTATTTTTTATGAGGGAAATGCTATCAGGAGTTTAAGATTTAAAGACTACAGGTGGAGCACTTAAAATGCTATATGGACCTATATCTTTTTTTTTTGCTATGAGCTTTCGTTTATATTTACATCCACAGCATTTCACTACTGCACTGTATTCATTAGAAATTTGTGTACTGGTCAGAGCTGCACTGTCCCATGTGAATGATTACAATATACTGTCCTGGAGGGTCTTGCATTGGTGCACACATGCACTTTATGTAGTACTGTGTAGTGTACCTAGTTGGGTGTTGTCTCCTGTAGTTCTGTGTAGCATCATGGTCATTTTACTGTGTATGGCACCAGTTGTGTGTGTGTGTGAGAGAGAGAGAGAGAGAGAGAGAGAGAGAGAGACAGAGAGAGAGAGAGAGTCAATTCCGTTTAAACAGCAATAGCAGAACTTATATAGCAATTCCTTTAAAATAAAAAAAACTGTAAGTGGAGAAGAGGCCAGTTGAGCAAGAGGTCAGTGCTGAACAGGTGATGAAGTGCTGGTGAATGCAGGGTATGTGCTTTACTGAGCACAGCTGAGTGGGAACTGTCATGAAGAGATCTTCACTTTCAGTAGCGTTTTTACTAGTGGACTGACTCAGCACAGCCGAAACACAAGTGTGTCCCTGTGCCTGTGTGTGTGTGTGCGTGAGAGAAGACTACAGCTTATGAGCAGGTGAGCTAATAAAGACACAACCGGAACACACAGCAGCCTCTCTGTGACATCTGTTAAAGCAAGTGTTACGATGTGCCTGACTGTCACTCTCCACACGAACCCCACCGCTCCAGAGCCATATTAAAAGGATACACAAATTCATCAGCCTCAAATGTTTTTAGAGATATCATCCTGCAGTGTCTGTGATGGATGTGTTCGGTTTGGTTGGTGGTTTAGGAGAGAAGACAGAAGCTCTCCGATGTCCACAGAGAGAGATTAGAGCAGATGAGTGGCTACACGTCGCCAGCTGCACAGGCGATTAGATATTAAATCAGTGAGAAGTTTGCTGACTTGAAGTCACTGGATCACATACTGTACATACAGCACTACAGCACTTCCTCGCATGGGGAGGTGTTCAATGATTCGACAAAACACATTAGCTGGACCCCAGGTTCTTCATCTGAGGCACTCGGAACGTTATACAGCATCCATACAGATTAATACCAAAGTGAATGAAAAAATAATTGGTAACATCACCTACATGTTTACACTCATTAAAAATAATAGAATCAATTATTCTTATTAAGCATAGGAATATGCTAGTTTATAAACACCTCCGTGTCTTTCTGCCATCCCAGCGAGCCTCATTTCATTAATTAGCTAATGATCTGTTTCTATTTCTCACATCAACGAGTGGAATTTCAGTGTACAGGTCTTGAGGTAGAATTTAACAGTTGTATTCTCTTAATAACAAAAGTTATTTAAGTTTTCTAACAAACCGCAAACAAACAGATCTCAAAAAACCCTGCAAATTCAATAATACTTTTATTTCATATCTAAAGAAATGACTATTGTTTATTTAAATAATTCAGTTTTAACATTTTACAGTTTGAAGATTAAACGATCAAAATTACAATTATGAGTTTGTAATTGTTATTATTTAAAAAAAAACACACACAACCACAATAAAAACCACAGCAACAACATCCGTAACAACCACAACAGCCACATAAACACCCACATCAACAACAACATCCACAATAACAACCACATCAACAACAACAACATCCATAACAACAGCCACATAAACAACATCATAACAACAGCCACATCAACCGCAAATACAACCATATCAAAAACATTAACAACCACATCAACAACAAGCACAATAACAACCACATCAACAACCACAATAACAACAGCAAACACAACCACAATAACAACCACATCAACAACCACAACAGCCACATAAGCAACCACATCAACCACAAATACAACAAACACATCAACAAACACCACAATAACAACCACATCAAAAACAACATCCATAACAATAGCCACATCAACCGCAAATACAAGCATATCAAAAACATCCACAACAACCACATCAACTACAATAACAACCAGAATAACAACCACAACAGCCACATCAACAACCGCATTAACAACAGCAAACAACAACCATATCAAAAACATCCACAACAACCACATCAACTACAATAACAACCAGAATAACAACCACAACAACTACAATAACAACCAGAATAACAACCACAACAACTACAATAACAACCAGAATAACAACCACAACAACTACAATAACAACCAGAATAACAACCACAACAACTACAATAACAACCACAATAACAGCCACAACAACCATGAGATAATATTTTTGTCCTTTTGACCTGTGTATACTGTGATATTAAATATAATTTATTCAAATATAGATATTATAATCTTTCATTCATTCAAAAATATAAAGAATAAATTCTCTGCACATTAAGAGCAAAAACGAAGCTGTCCAGCTCAGGCATGTGATGCAGCGGATTTTTTTTTTTCAGGTCTAATCTAATAGTGTGGTCAGTAACATGGAAAGTGTTTTTGATTCAGAGGAGTTCGATTTGACCTCGCGGCGCATTAGTCCTCCTCTCTCGCGCTGAGAGGGGATTTAGTCGAGAAACACGGCCATGCTGATGAGCCCTGACTGATTCCTGGATGGTTTCATTTATTTCATTCATATGACAACAGCTTAGGCTAGAGTTCTAATCTGATAGAGCTAATACCAAATAAATCCTCATTCCTAGCTCTGAGGACAGAGGTATAAGGGCATCTTCCGCAGGTCTGCGTGCGGTGAGAGATGCTTGCTATGTAATGAGGGACGGCGTCGTGCTGAAATCCGATTTACTGCCAGAAATTGATTCTGGGAAGGTGGCTGGGTAGAGTGTGACTTAGCTCCAGCGGGATAAACAACGCAGGTTTGCCAGAACTGTAGAGAGTGTGGTGTTAACCACCTTCACAAGAGCCAAGTTAAACATGGATAAAGCAAGACCTCATCTGATGAACAGTCAACGTCAAAATGTCTCTTAAAATGGAAGTAAATACATAAAAGCTTCAATCCAGTGGTGCAGGTTAACCACAAAACCTTTCAGTCTCTGAGTTGTTGTTTTTGTTTTTTAAAAAAAAAGCTTTTTCCTCTTTTTCTCTATCAGCTTCTCTGTGTGTAACATACAGCAGACGAGAAGCATGACAATCGATAGGAAAGGATAGCCGTGCTGATAACTGTGCTAATGAGCCAGTGAAAAACTATTAATAATGATCTCTACTTCACACCTGGGTGTCTGGAGCTGCACCAGGCTGAACTCCTGCCCAGGTTTTGGAGCTCTGAAACCCTCAGTACACCGCTTCATCACTCTCAATCTCAACTCAAGCTAATTCTCTCCTTACACTGTGTACAGCTTCACAAGCTGAGCTCCTGAGATCTCAAGAACATTTCAAGGTGAGCGAGAAAAACTTTCCCTATTAGAAGTGCGCTTCATTTCGAGGACAAGGTTGAGTACGACTGAAGCGGCGAGGAACACAAAGCGTGTCAGATCAACCTGAGCGCATTTACACCAGGCCGGCTGTGATGATTTTTGTTTTCCATTTTTTTCTCTCTGTTCTCCGATATGCCCCGCCCCTTTCTGAAACTCTAACTTTTCATCAATAACTTAATAATGAAGCAGATTTGTAATTAAGATTAAATTGAGTATATTTCTGTTATATTTATGTCATTAGCATTCCAAAAACTGGCATATCTTTTTCTTTCTTTCTTTCTTTCTTTCTTTCTTTCTTTCTTTTTTCTTTCTTTCTTCATTAATTTCTTTCTTTCTTAATTACTTTTGTTCTTTCTTTCTTAATTTCTTTCTTTCATGGTAATGCTGCAAATGACAAAATATCATATAGGTCAGAAGTCGCCAACTGGCGGACTCTGGTCCGAATAACAGAACTTTCAGTAAGTGAAAAACAATGGCATTCTCAAAAATAAGGAAAGTTATGAAAACTGAAAACCGAGTTTTCCGAGATGAATGACCGTGCCGGAGGCTGTTTTTCCTGGACTTAAGAAAGTGGCACTACACACCTTGAGCATGTTAGGTTCAACATATAGCTATGAGTCAGCATTCTCAACACTTAACATTATTAAAAGTAAATACAGGTCAAGAATGACCAATGAACATTCACATTGCAGTTTGAGAATTGGACTGACCCCATTACTCCAAATATTCAAAGTGATAGCTGGAAAGGCCAGAGCCAATTTCTCCCACTGAAGTTCTCAATCAGAAAACGTACGCAAATTAACATGAATGTGATGTGATATATTTTAAGATGTTAGATGTAAGATGTTTTATGCTTCCACCTTTATGTTCAACTCAGTTCAGCCTAACGGGCAATTTTATTTAATTTTAATTGAGTTTTTTATGGACACTACAAATTAACAGATCAAGGTTTTCTTGCACTGTTTCATTTTCCAACACTGGCACTTTATTTTTGCATATTTGTTTTTCTGCATGATACTGCTGATGATCTTTTACCAATGCAACGTGAAGCACAGAAGTGAGCAGTGTTCAGCATTAAATACATTTAGTTAAGTAGAGACAATACATGTAAAGATAAAATGTGATATGAGATTTCTGTGTTTTGTTTTGTTTTGTTTAAACCATTGAGGTTTGCATCATTAATTATGATTGTTAATCCCAGTTCAGCAAAACAAATCACTTTATTTTTCCTTTTATCTATTATATTGTGCCCAATAAAAATGTTGTTAACACTCATTTGTTTAGTCTGGCAAAAAGCATCAGTTCATGTTTTGAGGTATATGATTGTCCGGACCTCAGCTGGCAAGGAGGGTTCATTTACTGGACCTCAAGCAAATTTTAGTTGAAGACCCCTGATATAGATCAATTTCTCACCTCTGACTAAGAAAAAACTAAAGAAAACACCTCCTCTGAGGAATTCTGCAGCTCTCAGTGAAAATGAATGATCTCTGCTCACTATATCGCTGCGAGTCACTGTACATGTGAACGTAGCATAAAGCTGTCGATACCAGATCAGTAAACTCATTTGCCATACTCAACAGTCTGATATTACTTTTAAAAAATAAAAAAATCCTACATTTGAGTTTGCTATTCTTTATAACCAGCACATGCTTACAGCTTATTCTTTATCTGTTTAGTTTGTTATTAGTGTCAGAGTCTGAATCCAGTCTGAGTGGCCAGCATTCCAGCTGGGAATATCTGTGTGCCGATATTGTATACTGCAAACAAATTTCCGCTTCATTATTCAGCAGCTCTGCGCCAGGCTTTACAGCGCAGAGGAATGGACTGAGCACTGGGGGGAGGGACTGGGAAAATATTCGAGGGTGGTGAAGGAGGAAAACGATTTAAAAGAGGTTATGTGAATAAACCGCGAGATCGTCCTGAGTTGCGAGGACAGTAGGGCGATGAAAGAACAGAGAGCACCTTGCTGAAATAAATAAATCATCGCTGCTCGACACTCAGTGTCAGCAGCTCCAGTGGATGTGATTATATTATGGGAGTCTGAGTTAGGAGTGTGGAAGTTTAGGAGCTGTGTGTGTAAAGACATAGCATAAGGAAAAATAAAATCAATAGGGAAGTGATGGAAAGAAAAATCACACACACACACACACACACACCAAGAGAGGGTTAATAAATAAGCTAAAAAAAAAGAGACCACTGATAAATCTTTCATGTGGAGGTGTTCTGCAAGGAATTACAGCACAATGACTCTCTTAAATCACTGCCAAGAATTTAATCGATGAATCAGTACATTTCTGCCAGCGACAATTCACAGAATGGACACCGTACAACATTTATATTTATTACACTACATTTACATTTATCATTTATACATTTACAGCCCTGATCAGTCGAGGCCTTGCTCACGGCCCTCAAAACCTGGCAGCTTGCATTGATTTGAACTTAAAAACCTTTAGCCACTGAGCCACTGTGGTGTCTGGGACATTCCTTAAAGCTGAGCCCATGGTTTCTGTTTCTGAGCTGGTGTGTGGATTCTGGACAGGAAGTAGCACAGCTCTATCACAGCAGAACATGTGCGTGTCCTAACACACCCTCAGCCAGAGGTCACGGTTGAAATTTGGGCTCCTTTTACATGAAGATTAAAAAAGAAAAAAGTGAAGGTAATTAGTTTATTTTACTATACTGAGATTGTTGTGCAGCAAGACACTAAATAACTCCCCAGTGCTTGCTTTGATAAAGAGGAGGAAGTGTGTGAGGCTGTGCTGCTGGCTGTGACAAGGCAACATTCGTATCACACAACAACGGGGACTTGATTAATAACTAAATTAATCGGGTGATGACACGTCGTCTTCGTGACAGAGACATCTCATTCTTTGAATTCCCGCACGGAAGCTGTGATGGACAGCTAACCAAATTTATGGAAATGAAGCTTGGATGTGGATGTAGAAATCACTGGGCTCAGCTCATGACAGCAGGCTGTTTAGGCACGCAAAGCAGCTGTTCAGAAACAGGGTTCATTCTGCAGTGTGTAAAACACTCACATGCTCTGGAACAACATTAGCCTGAAGACTGCTGGTATTTTACATGCACACACACACACACGCACACACACACGCGCACACACACACACGTCTTTCTATCCTTATGAGGACCTTTTTTCTTGGGAACCAAACAAAAGTCCTCTGAAGGCTACGGCTGCCAGTTATCCCTACCTTTGTGGGAAGTATTTGGTCCCGACAACAAAAAATCACACACACACACACACACAAATTAGTTAGGAATACCTGGCAGTTTTGACTTTATGGGGACATTTGGTTGGCCCCCAATAGGAAAGGTCCTCACATGGATAATAATTCGGTTGGAATCAAATGCCACCATCCAACTCCATCCTGCCCAGCACCCCAAAACACACACACACACACACACAGCCCCTAGACACACACCCACACACACATTAGATAGGAATATCTGGCCGTTTTGATTTTATGGGGACATTTGGTCCTCACTTGGATTATAAGTGGTGTGTGTGTGTGTATGTGTGTGTGTGATTTTTGTGGTCGGGACCAAATACATCCCCAAAGGTAGAAATAACCGGCAGTTGTGACCTTCTGGGGACATTTTGTTGGCCCCCATGGGGAAAGGTACTCACAAGGATTATGTGTTATGTGTGTGTGTATGTGTGTCTGTGTGTGTGTGTGTTTGGGGGTGTTGAGTGGAATAGAGTTGGATGGTGGCATTTGATTCCAACCGAATTATTATCCATGTGAGGACCTTTCCTCTTGGGGGCCAACCAAATGTCCCCATAAAGTCAAAACTGCCAGGTATTCCTAACTAATTTGTGTGTGTGTGTTTGTGCTTGTGGGTAGTGGGTGTAATAGGGTTGGATGGTGGCATTTGATTCCAACCATTACACACACACACACCTACACATACACACACACACACACACACATACACAGCCTGGCGCTAATCACATAACCGATTTCACACAAGACATTAAACCCAATATTGTCCTACTTAAAGCCGTCATGTACTCTGCTCTAATTCCATTAACACAGTTAATACAGCTAATTAAGAGGTGTGAGACAAGGTGACCGTGGCTTTCGCAAAAACTTCTCACTAGCACCACTGTTTAAGTGAGAGTGCCCGTCCTTCACCTCCTCGTGTAATAAATGAGTGCTACATTTAATCAGAAGCGGGGGCGAGTGAAAGGGTAAATTGGGCAGCAGAACTGAGCTTGATTTATGATTTATGTGCCCGCAATGCTAATGGAGAGAAAAGTCTGGGCAGTGAGAGCAGATCGCCACACAGACTCTACTTTCTCCTTTACCATGTGCACCAACCTTCAGCTTCGACCACCACACCACGACACGGGCCCTCGCACTCGTCTTTTTTCTTCTTCTTTTTATCTCCAGACTTTAATGGACTGTTAAGTGCATTTGGAAATCGTAAGTGAATTCAGCGTACATTGCATACGTTTATTTGAGTTTCGAAATTAAAATGGCAAAACAAGCTCTATAAATTAAATTAGGAAATGAATTTTTTCTTTTTTTTCCATAAACAATTTAAAAATATATACAAAAAAAAAATGGGCTCAATAAGGGGGCCAAGCACCAACATCCTAATGGAGTTATATGTTTTCTTATTTATCTATTTCTTCTTCTTCGTATTATTACTATTAAGCAGTACTAGTAGTATTTTACTTCCTATTAGAGCCTATTGCAGCCCACTAAATATTTTTTAGGTGTTTTTATATTATTTAGCTCAGTGATAGAGGACAGTTAGAGCCAGCTACCATGACAGGATTTTTTAGTATACATCACTCAAGCCCACTCTCGAACCACCAATCGGGGCAAATTGTTGGAAAATAACTTCACAACACCATGTTATATAAACACAATTCTGCTTCCTCCTGAATCTTTTTTCGAATCGAGTTATTTTCTTCCATATTGGATTTTCTGTCTTTCTTGTTTTTCATTTCTTGTCATTTTTTTTACTCCAACAAATTGTTTCCACTTGTTTCCTCCCACAGAATGTCTAATCTGAATAAGGAGTACATTTCAGTAACCTGGATCTACAAGTAGGCTTCTCTGGTATGTGTATTTGTGGACCTTATTCTGTTTTCATAAAATGTACAATAAAAATGAGATTTGTGGTGAGTTTTTTAAATGCTCATGAGAGGACAAAAAAAGTGTTCACCCTGTTTTCAGGAGACCATGAGCTCAAATGCCACAGCGATCCGTAGCCACGATTCCAATAGCGCGAGACCGTGTATGCTCACTCAGTAGGCGGGGCAAGTACATAGAGCTAGCCAATCGTGGGAGTTCATGTGTGCTCATGTATGTGAAAGTGGGCAGAAAGCACTTTCCTCAGAGTGTGTGGCACTGCTTTGTGAGGCAGTTTGAAACAGATATGGTAGCCTGACTTCCAGGTTATTGGAGCTAATTAATTTTCAACTCCAGATTGAATATGCAACGCTGAAAAAACAAGCAAGTTTGTTAATGTGTATTGTTTTAAAGACAAAAACTTCTTGAACATCTTGTCAGTACATAAACTTTATTTCACTTTGTAACACGCACACACAAAACACACACACAATGTACACAGCCACAAAACCTGCTGCTATTTGTAGTTCTCATGCACAAACAAGTTCAACCCACGCAGTAACGTAACTGTTGTAAAGTAAACTTGCATCGCGTATTTCTGCGTGAAGTCTCTCAAATGGAAAAGTATAATTACAGAGATCCAGCAGCAGTGTGCATGCTGTGACCTGTGCTTCTGTCACAGTATGCTCATTAAGAGAAAGAGAAAAAAAGGATCGCTTGAGATGACATCAACTCTCATTTACTATGAAACTGCAGGAGGGGGAAAAAGAGACACTTAAAATAAACCAAGCTATCTTTTCCTCTTATGAATCTCAACAATACAAAGTGATGCAAGATCGCTCACCGGGAATCATACAGAGGAGTCAGGAGAACAATAAATCAAGCTCCAGTGAGTACTAGCTAAATATGTTGGATTTGTTCGTTATACATACAGATGGCGAGTGGATAAGCCCAAATACCAATTAATGCACAAAACGTCTTTATCAAGACTTATGGTCTAATGCTGAGAAAGGCAGGAAGAAAAAAATCCCGAGATTAACAGTAGATTAAAGAGCTTTTATGTGAACACACAGGGACACTAAGAGCATTTCCTAAGTACTATCTGAAGCAGGGGCATTAATTAGTGAAGAATGGCTTGTTAATGGTCTTAACTTTCCACCATTAAAGCCATCACCATGGTAACATGGGAGGGAGAAACTGGGCATATCAGGCTCTGAATTAAATCGTGCCATGGAAAACCCAGAGATCAGTAAAATCCCACCGCACACACAGTAACTTTTACCGAACAACTAGATTCCCTCGCGCTAATCCGAGCTTGTGAGAACAGAGAAATGGGTCAGCACTGGTAACGTCTAGCCTCTAGAATGTATAGATCATTAATCAAAACGTGAAACATTACCAGCGCATATGAATATAAACATGAAGGACACATTAAAGTCACTGACAGACTGATGAATAACAAAATGTATTCAGGGATTATTTAATTATCGAGTCTAATGCGTCCCGTCCTGGGTCTGCGTTCCCATCCTGCAGCCGGTGTTCCCGGGACAGACTGTAAGGATGAAGCGCTTACAGAAGATGAATGAATAAAATGAACGAGAGAGCATGTGTAATGGCAACCATCCATCACTATCCAAAAGCAAACTGGCAAAAATTTATCAAGAAATTCTGGTTTGATGTCCAAATCCCCCTTTTTTACATACTGTATTGTGTATATATTAAATATATTCAAACATTCTGAAACTTTAGGAGGCAACAGAAACGGTAAACATAGGAGTAAAGAAGAGCAAAGTGAAGCCACTGAGGGTGAGTGATATGCCAAAGAAATCACAATATTTCAGGTGTCTAGATTTATAATAAAAATGACTATCATCATCTTAATATCATTCATTCAAAAAAACACAATGACTGAAATCTGTGAAGAATTTATAATATTAAAGCTTAACCTAAAATAATTACATTCCGTTTAGTTTATACTTATGTAAAATCTTTTTCGGAACGTTGTAATTATATTAGGATACAAACAATGTCTCAGAAAATCATATCGTTATGTAATAGTGGTGCAGGGGCATGGTCGAGTGCCGGCTGTGGGCGGGGAGAAGGCGGGTTAAACTTGCAAGTAGAGTGTGATGATTCTCACATGTGTCTTTTTATTGCAAGTTTATTTGTAGCTCTTTGTGCGCTCACTCAAACACAAACACACACACACACACACATGGAATAAGCATGAAGCTGTGAGGTTTTCTGTGGAGCAACAGTGCACAGAAAGCACAGAGTGAATAAACATAAGGTCGGAGCTCCCGAGTCTCCCCCCGCACACACACAGGCCAGGGTTCTACAGTTGATTTTTCACAATAATGATGTTATATCCTCTTATCACCCAGCCCTACTCGCCATTAAGTAGTTCAGCAATGGAAATTGAATGGACAGAGAGCAGGAGACGTGTATATACGACAATATGTAACATTTACATTTCTAGCTATAGACTACATACTCATTTTAATTCCTCTTCCAATAAACGAAACTTCAACAATAGTCTCATAGCCCAGATGTCTAGCTTTTAGTAAAAAGTATGTTTTACTGGGAATTAACTTCAGAGTAAACTCACAAAAACAAGCAACCAAAATGTGGATTTTAATGCTGTGAACATCAATCCTATAATAATATCGTGCTTGGAAAAGCTCAAAAAAGTTATTGTAGCTGGCGCACGTCTGAGTGCATATAAGGAAGTGCAGATAGAGTTTGCAACCTTGAATATTTGTAGGCTTGTCACACACACACACACACACACACACACACAAAAAGTGTGTTCAGTAAATAGCCTGGCGTATGAGCAGAGGTCCTGCATCCCTGTCCAGACAGCGCAGAGCTTATCAAGTTAAATATTAGAACCAAAAACAGATCAGCGACATCTCATATCTCTCCTGCTGCTCAGGCCTGATGGAAAATAAGGTTAGTGACTTATCCCTGGCTTTATCTCTGCATCTGCTATTAGAATAACATGTTGACTTTTTTCGGTCGTGATACCGTCACGTCTAATAAATACGGAGGATCTGCTGGCATAATGAGTCGTCTGTTTCTCATCACATTCTTCTAACTTAATGCAAAGACTGTGACTGGGGTCAGAGCCCGGTAACGCTGAGCAACAAGATCTATAAAAACTTTTAATCCGACTACTCATGTGTTAGTCATAGTCCTGGAGAATATACCTTACAGGTGACATTCGCTCATGTTAGATTGTATTATCAGACCTGCCAAGCTATATGTTTCGATTTATTAACATCAGAGCAGGTTAGTATGATTGCCAATATATGCCAAAATGCCCAAAAAAAGGAGATGAGTCAATCGACATATTAATCTGGAATGATTCGTTTTAAGAGTTTTGAACTCTGATATTAACGGGTGTTTCCTGCCACATGCTCTCGCTGGCTTTCTGTTAAGATAAATTAATAATATTTGGGTATTTAATAAATAAATTACATAAAATGCATCATTTTATGTTCCACTTGGTAGCTAACTTTAAAAAAATATGTATATCACATCCATTAACACTTTACAGTCACGAATATTAGACAGTGCTTAAATACTTAGTAATGCTTACTGTGCATTACTGTAGAATTGCCTAAAAATCCACCATCCGGCTGAATTATCACGATCGCTACTGCCAATAAGCAGCTCCCGACTACACAACTATTGTAATTACACTCGCCCCTACTCTGCATCATGGTGCAAATGCACATTTCCCTATCCTTTTTAAAGCCTATTTATTCTGAGTGATTGAATCAAGTTATTGGAATCGTTAAAAAATGGATGTATATTGGGCAAGCTTAGCTTCAAATTTTGATTTATGTTATGGCATTTGGCAGACACACTTATCCAGGGCGATTAACATTTGTCTCATTTATTCAACTGTGCAACTGAGGGTTGAGGGCCATGCACAAGGGCCCAGCAGTGGCAGCTTGGTTGTCCTGGTATTCAAACTCATCAGAAACACCTTAACCACTTCCCCAACAGACACCTTCCTTAATACTGTGCTACCATTTTCACAAAGACACCCACCTTAATTAGGCTTTTACAGCAATATAACCATCTTGTCAATGTTCGGTTCTTTTACATCATTGACATTTCATTAAAGGGTAAAATGAAATGATCTGTGCACAACTAATTAGTTTCAGGTTTGCTTGCTTGCATACATGCAATATGATAAAGTTTATTATACATGCTCAGATATTCACACACTCAATATACAGACAGTGACATTTAGTTAACATGACAAACGCTATAAAAAATGCACCTCAAAAAAAAAAAAAAATGCTATTCCTGACCTGTGAATTGTTTATGATGTGGGATTAAGAGTTCTTATACGAGCAAACAATTGCAATCCCACTCACTGCTGGTTTAGGTGAGTCAATGTTATGGTTAAGCTCAGCTGGATCACGCTGACTACAAGTCTCTAATATGGATTTTATATCATCCTTCTTCCTGGATGCAGTCCCTCATATACTTCTCTGAAGATTTTGCCTAGCATCATCATGGGTGAAGGAAAGCAGAGGAAAACTACCTCTAGGAAAATCCAGGTCTGAAATGTTGAAAATATACTGAAATAACATTCAAAAGGAAACATAAGGGTGAAGCACAACGTCCCTACCGTGCTTCTAGACTTCAATCCAAAGCCGATTCAATCTCGAGGCTTGCGGGTGCGATGCTACAAGGCAGCCATGTTCCTGCTCGAGCTTGTCTCTGTATTATCAGCAGCTTGACTTATCAAATATCAAGGAAAGCAGTGTGCATTAAGAGCACAGCCCCAGTAGCTGCAAGTGTTAGGAAACACCTGCTCTGGTGGCACCTGTCCAAGCGTGTGTGTGTGTGTGTGTGTGTGTGTGCGCACGTGTGGGGTCCCAATCCACCAACTGTATCAACAGATAGACTATAATTGGCTTCTTGCCACACAATGGCCACACAGTCAATTTCTGTCCATGTGTTATGTGTTAAGATCCATTTTCTGACTTACTCCACTAAATACAGAGCAGTCTCTAGTGAGAGCAACCCTAGGTGTGAGTTTGCCTTCCAACCAACCCCCCAAAAAAGCAGCATGAGTCTCTGAGTGGACTGCGGACTACAGCAAAGATACTTCTTTTATTGGTTTGAGCAGATCTACACTTCAGAATGTGTGTTAGGGGAGATCGAAAGAGGCAGTCATGCAGCAGAATCTCTCTCTCTCTCTCTCTCGCTCAAAATTTCCCCTATGAGAGAGACGGCATAAGTCCTTTCAAGCATGCTGCTGTGAAATTCTCTTTCAATACATCTCTATAAGAGTGTGAGATACAGAGAAGTGTGAGATATAACTACTATTATACACACGATATGTTCATGATACATGTACATGTCATGTCTTTTTGGAGCAAAGACAATTTAAAAAAATAAACATACTTCACCGATCGCAGGTGGGATTCAGTCTGTGTGCTCGAAACACACACATACCCGCATCCGCAAGCTCTTCAGGTATGAGGAATTGTGGCAGGGAAGTGTAGTGAGAGATAAGCTGACAGGCCACTACAGTAAACAAACCATAGTCAGAAGCAATGCCAAAACAACCGACCTTACACTGTCAGCAGAGGACAGCGAAAAAAAATTACCCCCTGTACTTAGAGACGAAGCCTTCACTTATTAACAGTTAAACAACAAAGAAATTGTTGGATGAATTCTGCAACTGACTAAAAGGGTAATCTTCAATTAACACCCTTTGAGACCTGAACTGCTGATTTATTATTATTATTTTTATTATTATTAATTAAGTTATTACCATTTCGCTCGATTTGTGCTTTTATCTCCAGGAAAACTGCTCACAATTAGAGGAAAGCGCTTACAGGTTGGGTCTCTTTAGGTTTTGAGACTTCTGTCTATAAATTCTTTTTTAATTAAAGTGTTAGCATTGGGACGTGAAGCACTAGTGTGAGAAAGATTGCCGCCCAAAGCAATGCATACTGACTACTGCACAAATATATATTTTTCTATATGTGTAAGCATAGATATACAACATAAGTATATACACACTGCTATTTTTATGTTTTATCCATTTATTGTTTTGTTTTTTAAAATGCTGAAGTATTTCCACACAGTTTTGTTAAGACAAGCAAAAAATAAACTAGATATCAATATATTAAATGGCAAACTGAGAGTGAATAAACTAGTCAAAGCTTGTGGAAGTATTATGATTTTTCTGCTTCTGATTTAGTATCCCATAGCTACACTAACTAAACTAAACCGCTTTCCTTTATCATGGGCAAGAAAACAGAAAACTCCTAGCTTCCATACCATTTTTACTAGTCGATAACTAACTTAACCGATCTGCCCTTCCCAAACACAGTTACCTCAATCTAGCTATATGAATCATCTTCTCAGGTGTAAATAAGGGCTTCTTAAAATTCACATGATTAACAAATCTGGTGTGCTTCATGTTCACTTAGATTTGTCAAGCAATATACAGTGACCAGCCTCGATAAGGGTGCGCTTTCTGTGTCCAATGCAAAACAATGTAGCAGTGCATAAATGCAAAGCTTAGCTACTTCGACAAGACATTATAGCAACTCTCATCTTCTAAACCATTGTCAGTGTACTAAACTAAACCCTGAGCATGTAAACATTTATATCCGTCTCTCTTAAAACAAATGTCACAAATTAAATACATGTTCACTTCATCTCTTAACTGAAGTCAACAGGGAAGCGACAAAATTAGATAAACAATGCAAATTAATGCTAAATGAAATTTTTAATGAGCTGCACTTTGTTTGTTTGTCAGCTAAAGTTAATTTACATCCTCGAAAATATTAGAAATGTAGGAAAAGATGAAGATCTTGAAGATGTCTACTACTGATTTTGTTGTCCAGTGTCAATTCTGCTAGTTAGCTAGCAAAGCAAGCTAGTCAAGTCAAGTCAAGAAGCTTTTATTGTCATTTCAAAAATATATAGATGACGCAGTACAGAGTGAAATGAAACAACACGTTGGTGCTATATATGGTGCTATATAAAACAACACAGAGCTACATAAAACTACACAGAGCTACATACAGAACTAATGCTCTAAGACCTGAAATTTCAACTCACAGATTTGGGATAGTCATCTCATCTACCAGTTTCTTCCATGAAACTGTGAACTCTCTACTTCATTTATAAGAGCACTGGGTTTCTATTACTATCAATTACTTGCTAGTCTATTCGTTATTGTCCTCTGATAATTGCTGTGCTACAATTTCAGACCAGGCTGTTGCATAAATGTTTGAAGTGCACTATAATAAAACCAAAACAGTAGCAACTCAAGCCTGTAACAGTAAAAATGTAAAGCTGTAACAGCTTTTTCTGACCTTTACATGCTCTAACAGAGCAAATGAAAAACGTGTTTTCGCGGTAGTGTCCATGTTTCTTTCCCACTTCACACGTCAAAAGTGGCGTTAGTACACCTTGCTATAATAACGATTACCAAGGCATCACGAATGCAGCATAAGGCTGCATAGAAAATGTAGATTGCATAGAAATGTAGACTGCATTACTGTTAATGTTAATGTTACTGCATTAAGTTAATGTACTACATTCTCCTGATTTTGCATTCACAAAATCACTTCAATGGTCAGCTAAACAGCTGTATCCTTCATACAGAATGGCAGAAAAGTCCTTTAATCAGAAACATTTATTCTATTGGTCTGCATATTCAAAATCTAACAAGCCACAGACACATTCACCACAGGAAGTCAAACAATCTTTGCCTTTTCTTTTACTTCTGAATAGAAGCGACTCCCTGCTTTCGCACTGCTGTTCTTCAAAAAAAGGCTTCGAAGACAACATTAATTAGCACGAAAGACCTCAAAGCACACAACAACCTATTTAAAAGTCTAATAATACGCACAATTATATTAAGACTCCAACACAATCATTTTCTCCTAATGTGGTGGAAGTTGTTTTTGTGCTGATCACAGATCAGCTTTGTGCTTCATATTATAATGAATCAGATTGAAATTGAGATGAGGAAAGCAACATAAAAGGGATAGCTCCCCTGAGAGCCCACAGGCATGACCACCCTCATTAGCATTGGCAGGTTAAATTAGTTTAGAGCAGAACGGAGTCCCAATGGAACAAGAACTGGGTCAGTGGTAAATATCTCTTCAATACAGGTACACCATTACAGGCTGGTAATTGTTCGGAAGCCTCTCTAGATTTGATCCAATCTAAATCTTAGTCACTCCCAAAGTGGCTCATTCAAATACTATTCCTAAATACATTAGGAGTTAATGTAGAAAGGACCACTGAACCAAACCAAAACAACTCCCCAGACACCAAAAACAACACTTTTTTCAATGAGCTCAGGTGACTGGAGCAAGAATTTATTTCTTCACTGTTGACCATGTTGACTTCTAATCTCCAGTAAATTTATGACTGATGCTTTAGCACCATAACCACAAAATGTTTCCCACAGCTCAAACGTTTACTGGTTATCCAATCACGTTAGGTCATTACAATCTGCGATTATTTAGCAAGGAGATATCTTCCACAAGTTCATCTGTTTATCACTGCCAGTGACATACGTCTGATGGTAGGGCTGCAATATCTATATGTCGATCACAGCCATATTAAGCTTGTTGAAGGTTTTTCACTAGATGTTGGCGCGTCACTGTGGGATTTGTGCGCATTTGCCTACAGAGCATTAGTGAGGTCAGGCATTGATGTTGGATGATGAGGAAGGTCAGGGTTTATCTGAAGTGCCAAGTTACCATCACCCCTGGGCAAGGCCGTTAACCCTCTCTGCTCCAGGAATGCATCATGGCTGACCCCAACATCCAAAGCTGAGATATACAAAGAAAAATTTCACTGTGCTGACAATCTTCCTTTATATCCCAAAAGTGATCAATAAGATCGAGGTCAAGGACATGACAACTGGTTCCACACTAGCCATGGCAATCCATATCTTTATAAACCTCAATGCCACTGTCATGCTGGAACATGTTTGTCGGGCAGTGAGGGGAAATCTCAATCCTAGCATACAAAGACATTCTGGACGATTCTGGACTTCCAACATTGTGGCAACAATCAGGAGATCAGTGTGAGGCCCACACACACAGGTGTAAATGTCAGGATGTTCACATACTTTAGACATATAGACAAATCTCATTGTGTTATGAGAGATTTGTGATGAGTTAGGAGGACGCTAGCCTCCATATTTTATTAAACAAGGCAAGGGGTTCAAGTACAGTACAGGGATGTCTCATTCTGAGCAGCAGTGAAGCCTCCGAGGACTCCCTTGATTTTGGACTCCTGAAGCCATAGCAAAGAAGACAGTCAGGATGCGCTTCTTGAAATCCCAGCACGACATCTATTCCAGAAATACTTAAAGGTACAACACAAAAACAGCAGTTCCCTCTAGCTTTTTCCGGATGTTGCCTCTTTTTTCTTCCTTCAGGCGCTCCCTCTTGTTCCTTGCGTCTTTCACCTGTCTGAGTCTGCCCTTTCCATTACTGCTTCGGCCTCGTCTTCACCGGTGGACGTGACTGGGTTTTTATCTCCCCGCTGCAGCCGTTCTTGACAACCAGCTGGCTTAAAAGCAGAAACTGGCTCAAATTCTCAAGGGTGGATAAACGGATTAAAAATATCTGTCAGATATTGCTCAGTGGAGCAAAGTTAGAAACATCTTTGTTAATCATTTGTCTTTGAGTTTATCTTAGTATTGATGATAAACCTGCAGCAATTTTATTCTTCCATGACAAAAGAAAGCAGCTGATTTCAGCGCAAGACGCTTTGAGGAGAGGGTTTTGGCAAAAGGCCAAAATAACAATAAGAAGTGTAAAAGGGTTGGAACGACGGATTGTTTCATTTTTTTTTTCAACTACGCTTTACTGGAATCAGACAAGTGTTAAGATTTCAGGATGGACAAACACTTGGAAATTCACTGACAAGAATTTGATGTGATCAAATTCACTTTTCACTACTTAATTTAACAAAGTGCTTCATCAGTTGAAATGCTTGTTTCAGTAGTCCCCCAGAAGTACAAAGGAAACTTAATAACAGGAGTAGCCGATCCAGCAGCAGGTGACAGATGAGTGCCTAAGGCGCTTTCCTTAAAACTGCACCCTGCCTCTGTTGTCCAATGAAGTGCCAGTGGACATAAAGCAGCCCCAAAGTCCCCAAACGACTAAGTAAATTGGTCACAGTCAATGATCCGTCACAGTTATCACAGACATACATAAACACTTTAGTCATTAATCATGGAGCAAACAGGCATAAGGTGGATGACTGGGACTTGCTGCAGGTCAGGAGAGAGCCATAAGGAGTTGTTAAATCACCTACACTGCTTTTTCATTACGCAGAGTAATTTACAGGAAGAGGGAGTGTGATGACACCTTACTGTGATGAATGAAACATATGATGAGGTTGTTAAAGCTATGCGGGTTCCAGTGGAGAGCTGGACATGTCATGGGTTAATTAACATTGTCATTCAAAAGGATAATTAAAGGGCATTTGAAAAGTAGGAAAAGTTTCAAGAGGACACAAAAAAATGAGCACATGACGAGTGCTGCTCGTACATGACGACCGAATGAACTCAAACTGACTGAAAAATGTCTAGTCTAAACGGCGAGATTTCAGTCCATGAAAGGCAAAAATTTGTAATATGAATGCTGTGTATTTAAACCTCACTTTAATAATAATTGCCTTTATTAGAGCATTAGTCAGATCAGACACTGATGTTGGGTAAGAGTGCAGTCAGTGTTCCAATTTATCCCAAATGTGTTCATTGGGGTTGAGTCAGAGTCAGGGCTTTGTGCAGGACACTTGAGTTCTTTGTGCAGGACACCATCATCCACCATGGCAACCCATGACTTTATTGAGCTTGCTTTATGCACAAGGGCATTGTCCTGCTGAAACAGGTTCCAGTCCCAGGAAAGGAAAATTCTAATGCTACAGTATATTTAAAGACATCTTAAGATCATACAATTGTGTGCTTCCAACTTTGTGGAAGGAAGACATATGGGTGTGATGGTCAGGTGTCCACAAACTTTTGGCAATGTCGTGTATTTTATGTAGGAAACACATTGAACTACCACAGGAAAGAAGTGTCTTTTATTTGGCCTTCATTCCCCTCATTCTCTTAAACCACACACACACACACACACGACCATCAAAATATATTTACTCAGAGAGATTAGGCAACAGCCAGCTCTTCGTAATTGCTTCCTGTATAACACATAATAGTTTCCCCTCAGGAAGCCTTATCAATACAGCCCACTGTCGCTCAAAGTACAAGCCATAGCGGTTAAGGCCAGGAGATTCAAAACACGTGTGCAGACTGGGGATACCTACATTTTAATAATCAGGTATCTGTCAGAGTTAATGAATGGATACTCAGTTAACCGCTTTGCATTGAATGTAAATGTATTTAGAGTATCATTTTCCTCTGTAATTAAACTTTCCTCCTGTCGATGGTGGCATGCATGTTTAACAGAAGAAATAATGAAGAGAAATAATCATTAAAAAATGCACAGCAGAGACTTTTCTGAATGTCAGCTCGATATTTCAGCCTGTAGCCTTACTTCAGCAGCGTGCGCTCTGCCGCGGGGTAAAACTCACACGGTGCGGAAGTTCTAGCTCCCACAGAGATTTTAAAAAGGCTACAACTACATTGATTTGTGGCTAGGATATCTGAAAATCTTATTGACAGTGCACAGTTAAAATAATGTGAAGGTCAATATGTACATTTGGAGGTTAGGTGGAGAGAAAACACACAGAAATGAAAGCTTTGGTGTAAAAATGAGATTTGTCGTCAGGGAGCTGTGATGCATTGGATGTTGAGGAAAGGTTTTTAGTGTGTTGTCTCTATTTATGTCGCTTAAGATTTTTTTTTAATGGACTTGTACTGGATGCTATTGGAAATGTATTACAGTGCACTGTGGTGTTGCGAGTTTCCTATCCAGCTGCCTGCACTGAAGTGAAAACTGCAGCTCCCAAGACACCTCGACAGTGCAGCTCCCTGCGTCAACACAGCACCAGACACGTTTCTGTTTCAGATTTCCTCGCTGACTTCATGTCGATTTTGAGCAGAATAGTGATTTGAGTATATCAATAATAGCAGACTAAAAGTGCCATTAACACAGTACCATGGCTCACCCCGAAGGCTCTTAAGCTTAAAAACAAAAACAGGGAAACTCTGCTGCTGGGCAGTGCAGGAAACATGGCACGTGTCCAATTAATTACGCCAACAGGTGCATTGGTGAGAGTAAATGCATACTGACCGTGTTAACATTTCAGTAATGACTGATTTATTAATAGGGTGTAATTCTCTCATTTAATTAAGCAGTACTGGTAGAGTGGAGGCACTGGGCCCAGTCTCATGGCCTTAGGGGAACAGTCTGAACCTTTACCCTGGCTTTATCTGGAGGACTAATGCGACACCTCTCTCTCTCTCTCTCTCTCTCTCACACACACACACAATAATGAGACACTTCATTACAGACTTCTATACCTTTCTGTAACATCCCTAGCAAATACAAAATGAATTATTAACATCATGAGACGTACACAATGCATATTCCTTCATCACAGGCTTGATTTCCGTCTGCTCTGTTGGCACCAGAAATGTTGCAAAAACAAGAATTAAAATAAAGAATAGATGACAGTGACAGTGGACATGCTCCATACTCCAAGATCATGTGATGACGTGGTCAAGTCAAGTTAAGACCCTCAAACATATATAGTTGATGCAGCACAGAGTGAAACAAAACAACATTCCTCCAGGACTGTGGATGATGATATAATGTGATCTATATGAAATGACGGCGATCTGGATGTATTCCACAATTAATCAAAGCAGACAGCAAACTGTTTTTTTGTCTACTGTATACCTCAAAAGGAGGCACTACAGCATCTTCCCACTATAAGTGTAAACCTGCACACCTGTGACATGAGCCCACAGAACTGAGTCAGTAAGCATCATCTTTAAGAATGAGTGTAAGGAGATGTGAATTGCACACACACGAAGACATTGAGAAGGGTGGAGCAGTGAAGCGAGTATGCAGTGAGAGAAATTCACGCATTGGAGCAGTTCAGGTCAGCCAGCACTGAGACACACAAGCTTCCTTTTTCCACTCGGTTGCCGGCATCTACACTATGACTCAAGAGCCATTTAGCACTTGCATTGGTTCTTAGCTGATTTCTGCTCGTTCAAGTCATTCACCATCACTCTATCTATTAAAGGTACTAATAAATGCCAAAATGTCTTAAATATAAAGTCGGCTCGTGGAGCTTTTTTGATAGGAGCAGATGGCAGCATCAAGAGGGACATCAAGAAACAAGGTACTTGTCACAAGACCACAGTCTTGAATACTCCACTAAAGCAGCCACATCTTATGGCAAGGTGACAAAACTCTGGTGTGTGTGCGGTGAACAAAAGGAAGAACACACTCTCTCATGCAAATATAAATATGTTAAACAATCACAAGGGTTTGTACACAGAGCGATTTGTTCGTCCGAGTGTCCCTGGAGACCCTTCTAGCATAAAGGAGTATGTATTCCTGTCATACCACAGGCAGCGGGTAATTGCACGCCTTAACTTGTGTTTAATTAGCAACAGTGATTTTGCTCTGACTGAAGAGTCCCCCCGCAGCACCGGAGCTGGATACATAAAACTTGCACGTACAAAAACATTTATTATCCACTGTTACTAAAGGATGAAATTAATTGGCTTACTGACAACACAGTCTTACTATATAATTAATTCCCATCAGTCTTTCCAGAACAATATCTCTACTGAGGGATAGGACGGTTAGGACAGGTTCAGTCAGGGGTCAGTGTAATCCAGTAGCACACGCTCTTCTGGGTGCCCCAGGGGACGAGGAGTGCAGAGGACAAAGAAAGTCAGTCACAAGTAGATTAAAGATGTGCTAATTACCTGACACGCCATCATTTATTACAAGTCACTTGTGGTCCTTTCACTCATACTGCATTCCACTTGGACACAGACACCTCCATGATCGCTTTTGGTAGCAGACCTTCAGACTGGCTGCAGAAAGTATGAACTCCAGGGACCAAGGACCAGCCAAGATGGCATGTGACTGACAGCTGAAGCAACCAATCACAGTTTGTTTTGTTCAGTGTAAATTTTAAAAAAACATAGATTGCTCATTTTAAGAAAGTCGTGCAAATGAAAGTGTCTGTGAACTTTACATCATTTGGAAAATCCAGTGTTTAGCTGATCCTCATAACAGCTCTTTGGTCACAGTTGTAAACGTGACAGCTTCCTTCTTCCATGAGTAAAGTAGAGCCTAATGACGGCTTTGTTTCCAGGCGGACCAGTAAAAAACGTGACATGCGAGTCGACTACGAAAATTCCAAACTGTTTCAAATTTCGCATGCCGTATGCATCAGACATTCAGCAGGGTTGTTTGAGGCTGAGTCTACCAAGTAAACTGTACAACGTTATAGCAGTGCTATAGCAGCCATGTTGAGCTGGCGTCACTTGCTGAACTCGGGTTTTAGGAGACTGTCCAACGTTTCAGTGTTTTTTTATTTTTTTCCTCGCTGTAGGTCGGTAATGACCATGACTCAGATGCAGCATTAGACACAAATGCCAGGTTCACAACTAGCATTAACATCTGTCTGAGGTGGCTTTTCCCTTGGGGGAATTTTTTCAGTGCGTACACACTACTCACACTGTTTATACTACAAAACGGCATAGGATAGTGCGTGCGATTTGGGAAAAGTCTGAGAGAAAATAAACTTGCACTGTTGAATTACACGTGTTATCCATTCATTAAAATCTTTTTTTTTTTTAAATTCTGCAAGCAAATATGTTGATATTGCAAACTTGCACCATTGCTTTGCTAAGCAGTAGTGTTCTTTTCCTCAGCGCCTCATAACAAAGCGACATTTTACTCGTCTTATACTTGGCTGTGTCTTTTTAAGAGTCAGTGAATTTTAAGGACATTCTCTTGTTTTTCCCCAGTTAAAAAAATAAAACAAAAAATGGATCACATAGAGGCCTATCCATGAAAAGGCCCTGCCCTGGAGAGATAAAGCTGATACTCCATAAAACTAATGAGAAGGAAAGGTCAGTTTATCATTCACAAGCCACTGCCAAGCCTGAGTGCATTTTACGAGCACTGCGGCCTGTGTGTAGCGCTACTGTAAAGCAGAACATTACTGCTGGCTTTGCTCTCTTAAATCAATCATTCACAGAAGGTGAAAGAATATATGATTTTCCCCAGCAGTTCAAGAACATCATTATTTAAAGATGTTTACAAGTTATGCTGAAATTGTACTTTTGAGCAAGATCTTGGGGAAAAAAAATTCCATTATTAATATTCTGTACTGAATTTTAAAGCCACCGTGTTAGCAGCTCTTGCAAACAGACGTGGCTCCATCCGTTTACGTTTAAGATATTCACCGGCCAGATGTTTTTACCCAAAGCAGCTTAAAATTAAGCCGAGTAGATGATGGGTAGGGGCCACGCTCAAGCTCAACAGTGGCGGTCAAAAAATGTAAAGCTCTAGATTTTCCCGCCGGACTTCACCTTTGAGCCACTACCCCCTCTTTCTAGGACCACTCCTTCCCAAGACATGTACACACACACAAACACACACAAGACATGACACAGGGATCAGCAGTGCTTTTCTTCTCCTCAGACAGGTACACACCTCATTCCAGAGAAAATCCCCTCATATGTGTGACTCTGTGTAAAATTGTACATGCCTACAGACACACACATATTAACCACATATACATACAACAGGGTCCAAATCTCTGAGCTCACTAGTGAAAATGCTTCTATTGTGCATTCTTTTCTAAACGAATACAACAGATTTCATAATGAATGATATTACAACAACAACTTGAATGCAAAAAGGAGAATATTGAAATATTTACATGTATTTCAGTGTTTGGTTCGTCTCCTTTGTGCTTTCAGGACAGTGTGAACTCGAGCTGGCGTGGAATACGCAAGTTTACGCAAAACTTTATGATCCTCTTTACATTAAATATACTGAAAATGTGCTTCAAGAGAAAAGATTAATAATGAGTAAAACCTTTTAGTATGAACCTTTTGTGCAAAGCAGTTAACATGGTCAATATCATACATTTGCTAGGGAACTAGAAATAGTGCCGAATATTTCCTTTGTGTTTTAAATATTTCAGAAAACCTCCTTTAAATTTTTCTATTTTGAATGGAAAATAATCCCAGATTTTCAATGTGGTCTCAGATTTTTGGACCCTGCCTCATAATAACACAATCTAAATTTAAATCCAGGGCAAAATGTTAAATCAGAGTGTGTTTTGCTCTTTTTCACTGCTTAGTTCGCCGCTATTCAAAGTAAATAGCAGATAAAACAAAAAAAAGAAGGCCATTACTAGCCCAAAGCCTGGGCTAGTTATTTTCCTATGACAGCACATCCCAGAGTATTTCATTCCTCTTTCACCACAGCCTCTAATTTCAATTTTTAATTCATTGCACTGGGCTTTTTAAACCATTTATAGCTGATAGTATAGCTTACGTTATCGTCGTAAACAGTTTTTCCCTCATGAAGCTCCCTTCTTCTCTATCTCAAGGTGAATAAGACAAAAATTGCAACATCTTACAGATAAATCATATTTTCTCAGAACACTTCCTGACTAATACCCCAAATATCCTTATAACAAAGCCTTGCAATACCAACAAACATTTTTTGCTAAACATGCTTTTAATCTGTTTATTACTAGACTTAGATTATGTAGATCATCTGCCATTCAAGTCGCTATTAATTAGTTGTTACTATAGAAACACTATAAAGTGTATTCATATTAGCCTGTGATTAGAATAACACTATTGTTGAAATGTAATCAACATTTGACCAATCAGATTGGAGAATCCAACCTCAATATAGTGTTTAAAAAACTAAAAATGAGTACTTTTGGTTCTGAAATCAAATCTGAGCCATGCTGAAAGCTAGCGTAAAATCCTTTGACATACTCAAACATGTTGCCAGATCACACTAATTCTGTATTAAAGCATCCATTATTCTATCTGTCTAATGGCCTAATCTTTAGCTGTTATGTTGCTTAGCAACCAAAGTTTGCTGTCAACAGACTACACTACATGATGTATAATTGTATTGTAATTGTATAATTGTTATAATTGTTTACAACAAATATTTAAAAAATCAATTCAATATCGTATTAAACGCTGGATTTTATCATATTGTATTTATCTCAGTTTTTGAAAAGCGGTAAGCTACTCGGGGGCGCGTGTGATTTTACCCCGGGTAAACATGTTGTTAGGCACGACACAAGAAGGGGTGATAAATAAATCACTGCAACACACGCCTTTGAGTGAATTCTTCCTCTCCTAAAGGACACAGTATTTATCATTTGTGTTGAATCTTTCATTTTAATTTTAAGTGTAGGGGTTATATATACACATATTTTTCAATTGTTCAGTTATTTTAAATTCATGAACATCAGTAGCCAGGCTCTAGCCATGTCATTTGTAATAAAAATCTACTTAAGACTAGCGCTTAGATCCTAATTAACATGTTGGGTTTTTCCACAACTTTAGTTTAACAACGGTTCTTTTGTTTTTCTCGTATTGTTTTACATTTCAGATTTAAATCTGCATTCTAAACAAAACACTAAACATTCAATCATTCCTAACACTATACTGAGAAAAACAAGCACAATCCAAAGCTCTAAATATGGACTGATGGGCGGCCAATTTATCCCTTTCAATTTCTCACAAATGGCTGTCAAGGCCGTCAATTTCAATTCCCATCCACAGCTTCGCCCACCCCCTTTACGCTTCACTGTTTCAATTCCAAGCCTGTTGGTCTGTCAGACGGCTGTCAACAAAAGCGATGTTGACTAAGTTAAAGTCGAGTTTTAGCCTTTAACCTCTAATTCTCTTCTCTGGGGTCTTCAGAGTAGAGCTGTAAAAATCACCAGAGATGTTGAACAAGCACAAACAGCTAGGCTTTCTGTTCAGTCAGATCATTTGGAGAAACCAAGAAAGGCTCCTTAACAAGTCAGTAATCGATGCATCCACAAGGCTAAAGATGTTCTGCCATGATAAACAGCAGCATGAGACGCTGCTGTCGAGCCTGGAATCTGTCATCTATCCCACACCCACAAATTTACTGGCCTCAGTCACTTCTCTTATCCAAGCCACAGCGTTCCAGCATGTTCTCCTGCCACTCAACATGGGTTCCAGAACGTCTCGCCAACATGAGTTATAGGATACTCATCCAACCAAGAGGGGCTGGATAAAATAGCACAAACACGCACTATAAGTTCAAATCCAGGCAGGATCATTAGGGATTAAACACTAAAGCTTGTATATCCAAAAAAAAAAGTCTCAAACAGCATATCATCCTTTGAATTTTACATTCTGTTCAGAAAAAAGGTTTCTTCATGAATTTGATAACTGAAAAATTAATTCAGAAAATCTAACACCAGGCCTGAACTGCTTTCACTGACACGGATGCAGCAAGTAATGAATCTTTGTCCATTCTCCATAGCGGAACGAGCAGTACTCAATGAATAGCCTCATGCCCCAAACGAGTGCTTGAACGAATACCCTGCTCTGTTCGTGGCTACATGTTTACACATGGGTTTAATTAGCCAGCTTGATTAATCCATCTCAGGCGATAGGCTAGAAGGAGGGGCAGCTGTGTGAGGCAGCAGAGCAACAGCTGAGAGAAGCCTGCAGACACCCTGCTGCCTCTCCCATTCACACGTAGACAAGAGCACACAGATAGGACGTGCTGGTGTGTGTGTGTGTGTGTGTGTGTTTGGGTTCTGGGTCAGCTGGACCTTAACATAATGCTAAGGAGTAGTGTGTGTGTATGTCCATGCAAACAAGGACACTCATTTTCTATCGTGTTTGGTGAGATCGCAGTAAAACGTCAGTCATCTTGACTGACACTGATGAGGATTAAGCTTGCTTTGGAGATCAGACAGTCCCCCCCGCAGAGAACTCAAGTGTGACACTGAGATGGTTACAGATGTCTCCATTTCTGCTCATTACCTGCCGTGCCACATGCAATTAAGAAAAAGAAGTTCCAATGATAAAGTCAGCATGAAAATCTAATGAAAATGTAATAAGACGATATTTTCCATACATACATTAGACTCTTTCTGTTCTGTAATAATGACGAATAAATCCAAAACCACATAGCCAAAAAGAATCATTTGCAAAAAAGCATGCCACACTGCTGGCTTACTTCCTACTCCAGAACATTCTTGGACTACATGTAATGCATATTGTCAGTGTTTGAATAAATGTTCCTGAGTCATCAGATAATAGAACCAAAGCACCAACCAGGTTTGCAATCATCTGAAGTGGTTTCTTCCATCCAATCTTGCTCTGCAGTCCTGTCTAATCAACATTTACTGTTCTTGCATTTTTACATTTTGTCTATGGCCCAGTTTGGGACCCTCGGTTCGATCCTGAGCTTGAACTTTCACCCCATCAAGAGTGTATTCTTCTCTCACCAGTGTTGCCAGGACCAGGCTCTGAATCCACATGGCCCTGACCAGGAAAACAGGGGTTATTGAAGATGGATGGATGGATGGATGGATGGATGGATGGATAAATGAATGAATGACATCTTGAAGTTTTGTCTATTGCACTTGAGGCTGTATTTGCAATGCGCTGTTTCATGGTCCTGAAGACACATTTCGTTTCAATGTATACAAGTTATATAAAAAGAAATTACTTTAGGAAACCCTCTGGAATTGTCAGACAGTTAATCTGCACTTTTTTTGCGAGGACTTTGATGGACACAATGAAACACCAGAATGTGTGTTTTAAACAGGCTAAATTTGTTTTCGGGACTAAGCTTTGGTTAGTAACTTGAAACTTGCCACATGAACAAAACATTCTCCAGCACGTACACACACATACACACACACACAAAGTTCCTTCACTTCTACAAATCCAAGAGCTCAAACATTCAGCACATTCCTCACCAACCTATGGCTCATGTTCATGTTTAAAAGGACACAGATGCAGAAATCAGACTTCACAGTTGTGGAAAAATTGAGGCTTTGTTTCTGGATTTTTTTCACTGATCATATGCTGGTGTGATGTGATCAGCCATCACTCCTGAATCAGACACACTGTGGGATTTTAAGTACTACCTCTTTCCTAGTACTATTACTCAGTTTTCAGTGTATTAAGTCTGAACACCCATCATGGTGTCTTATCGGCTCGCGACTGTCTCGAGACATTGCTTTTTTCCCTGTAATAATTCACCAAAGAGAACACTCTATATGCCCTACACCACAGACATACACCATAGAGGACCAAACAGTAATATTATTCAGAAGTGCAAATGAAAGAATCAATTTTTTAAAGGCAAAAATAGCCAAGTGTCGCGAGCCCTGGAGAACATTGCGGTGTTGGTGGCACAAACCTTAAAAAAGCCAGAGGAAGCTCTTTAGCGGCAATCAAAGCTTGAAAGATTTAACACTAAAACGGAAATGAGAGAGAGAGAGAGAGAGAGAGAGAGAGAAGAAATCACTCGGAAATAAAAAGCTTACCTTTATCTGCAAGAGAAGCCCCCGAGTACAGAGAGGTGATAAAGAGGAGCAGGAGCGCGCGCTGCTCCGCCATCACTTCCACAAGAAAAGTACAAAAATATATATTTGTATAAAACCAGCAGGGTAAACGGAGTCAGCAAGATCTTTGCTGCAAAGTTCAACTACAAAACGGTTGCGGGAATTCCGAAGAGCAGAAGCCCGGAGAGGTGTGAATTGTCCTGCAGGAGACACATCGAGCTTGTGGACGAGGCTCTCCGGCGGTTTGGATTCAACTTAGCAAGAAGGAGCTGCAGTGGAGACGCCGAGTTTAAAGAGGCGGGGGGTAGAAACGCCACAAGCAGTCACACTACAGCTTTAAAGGGTTAATGAAGTAACAGAAAAAAGAGGGAGAAGTGGTCTCGAGGCTGTATGTTGCCTCCCCGCGCACACACACATACACGCGCGCACGCACGCACACACACACACACACACAGAGCAGAGTGTGGAGTCGCTATGCTGTAGAGTAGTAGTAGCTGCTGGTCGATGAAAACACCCGGCAAAGGAACTGCACATGACTGGGATTCCGGAGTGTGTGTGTGTGTGAGTGTGTGTGTGTGTGTGTTCACAGCTCCAATCTCAGCTCAGAATTCACCACTCCTTTAAAGCTTATTTTTTTGAATCTGAATAAGCAGCTAAAAATATATTCGCATTAGCAATCTCTAAAATACAAGCTGTCCCAAAAGTCTATGTAGAATAAGTTACTATGTATGCCAGCAGCATGTCGGTTGTGCCAGATGTTTCCAGACGTTTTGTACAAAGCCAAGAAGTTTGGCAGCAGTATTGGGTGTAATGTGCTCGTCATGTTTCCTGTTAAATCCCAACGCGAATTTGCGACAGCTTCCTGATCAATGCCATGCAAAATGATCACTCTTATTTTGTCAGAGGCATTCTTAAAGCTTGGAAAAAAATATGTGAATAATATAAACCGTGCATGACACATTTTGTGTTCATGTCCCATCTGTATGGAGATTTTTTTTTTGGACATCCTATAGTTTCGTCTTCAGTAATCGTTTTATCTCTGGATTCCTGACCAGATTCACACAATTATTCACACTTACAGAGACAACCGATCCCTCTACTGTACCTGCATGCTTCTCGGGGTGGTTAAAGGAAACCGGAGAACCCAGAGAAATCCCTCGCGGATATGAGTAACCTGAGCTCAGGATCTAAATGGGAGACTCTGGAGATGATCAAAACCAGAAATGTCTCAGCCTGCCATGTGCTATGCAACAGTTAGCTAAAAATGAGCTCTAGATCAAACAAAAAACAAAGCAAAGTGATAGTCAGATGGAGATAAAGATAACCGTCATTATAGCTGACACTGGTATTACAGTTACAAATATATATGTAAAGGTAAGGTAATATGCATATTGAGCACATGTCTAAACTTCTACATATGTGCATATTATATTATATAAAAATATCTTATATAAAAGTAAATAAAAAGCTTCTTGACTTGATATTTTAGATAAATCACTTAAAAATGAACTTTACCTAATAATAAGTACTAATATTTCAAATTCTTGAAAAAGTGTTGATGAAGAATCCATTTAACATCATATGTTTGAAACATCCTTTTCCCACGAGTCACCCATTACAGGTTATGAAAAATGTACATTTTAGTTCTGACCCAAAACATTCCCTCAAACTCAGCACTGATAGCTGATAACACATTCACTCCAATAAAATCTTTGGAATATTCCACAGGCTACATGGTCGACTAAATGTTTCATCATCCAAACTGCTGGAAATGGGAAGAAGATGAAAAATCAGGTTCTTTCAGTACTCTGTCTTTATTTTCAGTGATTTTAACTGATGAGGTCAGTTATACAACCATGTTCCCCCAAGTGTAGATTAAAAATAAAATAGCACTGTACAAGTTACATTTTCAACAGTTACACAAGTTTCTAATATACTGAATGGGAGCAGGAGATAGATGACCTCTGTTCTGTAATCAACTACAACATTATAAAAATAGCCTGATGTGCCCAATTTGAGTCTAAGTTTAACTCACGCCAGTGTAATTTATTTTTGCCAAAATTATTTATCTTCCCCAACTGTATTATTATGGCATACGTGGCTAGCTAATAATAACTTAGCATGTGCAAATGATAAGAGAAACTGGCTTTGGAGATGAGATGGGAAATTTCATGGGGATGAGAACGAGTTATTAATGTGAGGGGGCACTTATTTAGTTTGCAACTGGCTAGTGGAAGTTAGTAAGAAAATAACTATTTTAAAAAGAAAAAAATAAGTAACCTTTCACAATTTACCAAAACTGAACAGATGAATTGTCTAAAATGGTATCCATGAGCCTCAAAGGTCCCCTGTGTAGTCTGCTCTTTGGTGACATCATCGAGGTGAGGACCTGTGGTGTGTGGCTGCTCAAAGGCTTGATCAGGGATTTGGACTGTCCAAAAGACTTCATCACCTTCTTGCATGTTGCCTGTTGTGTTTAGCGTGGTGCGTTCACAGTGGCTTGCTAATCATCAGTACTGGTTGGGAATTACAAACTCACTCTGCATTCAGACACATGTGAGGATAGTTTTTTTTGTTTGTTTTTTTTGACATATTCTAAGAGGAATATAACAGTTACAAAACATGTGAAAAACAAACAACAGAAGTTCGTAATCATTTCCTCAACCAAAAGAGCAAACATACACATGGCAAATTCACATAAATTCAAATGATAGCAAAAGGAGATGCAGTAGCTATATATAATCATGTGCAAGTGGGCGTAACTAGGTCTTAATTTATATGGATAAATCAATCATAATTAGTTTATTTTGCCAGTTCTCGTATAAATGACATACAACTGTATCTTCTGTCAGATTAAAGATATTTAAAAAAACAAAATCAAGAAATTCAGTAAGAACACTTGGATTGTAGCCTTATAATTGGATTACTAACATATGTCTTTAACATCTTTTAATTTATTATATACACATGTAAGCAAAAGTGACAGGATACAGACAAACTACTGTACAATGGGAGCTGAAAAACACCACAGTTCACGATTCATTTTACATTGCTCCAAATTTTGAGCAAGCTATACCTCACAGTATATTAAACCACCCTAATGACTAGTCTGCATTTCTTTGGCCCATCCATCCATTTTCTGTACTTCTTATCCTACACAGGGTCAAAGGGAACCTGGAGTCTATGCCAAGGGATACAGGGCACCCTGGACTGGGGGACACCCTGGATTG
This sequence comes from Hemibagrus wyckioides, assembly GCF_019097595.1. Classification (NCBI taxonomy): domain Eukaryota; kingdom Metazoa; phylum Chordata; class Actinopteri; order Siluriformes; family Bagridae; genus Hemibagrus; species Hemibagrus wyckioides. The sequence goes on along the minus strand of NC_080723.1, from coordinate 6,791,331 downwards.
GGTGCCAACCCATCACAGCATAATCACACACATTCACACACTATGGACAATTTAGAGATGCCAGTCAGACATCACATGTCTTTGGACTGAGGAAGAAGCGGCATACCCAGGAAGAAAATCCCAAGGCTCAGAGGGAACATGCAAACTCCAGACAAACATGGAAGATGCATCTGAACATCAAATTGAATACAAAAAAAAAAAAATCAACATTCAACATATATTACATAAGAATGTGGTCAGGAGTCTACTGTAGAATTGTATATTGGAAAGCCAGTATTGCACCAGTCATGTACACACATTATACTGACCGGGTCCTACATCATAGATCTGAGAGCTGAAAGAATAAACAGCAACTGAAAAAGCTGTGTGTCTGTGTGCAACCAAATGACCAAAAAAAGGTAAGATTTAGAGCCACAAGAACGACAAAAAAAGCCTACAGATGAGTGTAAGTGCTATTACTCATGATTGCTTCAAACACTAGTCATGAGGCACAAAATTCTGCTTTGTACTTTGTAATTTACTCACAACAGTAAATTGCTTCAGGATACTTTACAGAAGGAGAGAAAAAACAGTTGTCCTGCTACTCAGATTACAAAGAATGTACAGAAATCTTTTCTAAACTGAACACACTTTAGTCTTGAAATGAAGATTCATCAGCTGCTATCTCTGCTTAACACACTACAATGCTTTCTAACATCTTCAATTTATTGACCTTATAAACCCTTAGCCTTAACTTGTCGCCATGTTGCCAAATATTCCTGTTAGAATGAGCGTGTAACAGCTGACATAACTGTGTTATATTGATGATGACCTAATAATACCTAGGATCAGATAGTTGGGAAATTATGGCATTTGAATTGAAGTGTTATGTTCTTTTTGATTGATTTATGTGTTTGGTCACCTGTTGTCACACATGAGAGACTGTTAAGCATGCATCAGCTTCAGAAGTTGTACACTGTCAGACATTTAACAATGTTTTTACTTAGAAACGAAAGCTCGTCTGTAGAATTAAAAAAGTGAATAAACTCAACTTGAAGATAAGCTTTGTTTCAACTCACATGTCGTTATAAACTAGAGCTCAATATTCAACACTTGTCAAATATGACAAATATGTTCCCATAAATTTAATAGGACTTTAAAAATCATGTTTTACAGTGTACCAATTAGTATACTGAAGGATTTTTGCTTGGTTTCTTTTTTCCTAGCTTTGTGGTAAATAATGTCTAGTTACTGGAAAGTTATTGAAAATTAAACTAAGGAGGTTTGGGAGTTGTAAAATCATTTCACCTTAAGCTGTTTTTAACTAGATTTTCTCCTCTATCTATCTATCTATCTATCTATCTATCTATCTATCTATCTATCTATCTATCTATCTATCTATCTATCTATCTATCTATCTATCTATCTATCTATCTGTCTGTCTGTCTAGAAATAATCCTGTAGACATCTCGATCTATATTGTTAATAATTTGTGGATCTATATATATATGTATATATATATATATATATATATATATATATATATATATAAAAGACCTGTTTAAACAATCCACAAATTATTAACAATTAATAATTTATAATTAATATAATATAATAATTTTTCTCTCTATGTTTGACAAGGGATGAAGAGGTGAATCTCCGAACTGTCATATATATATATATATATATATATATATATGTATATAAAAGACCCGTTTAAACAATCCACAAATTATTAACAATTAATCAATTAATATATATATTAATCAATTTATATATATATATATATATATATATATATATATATATATATATATATATATATATTGATTGTTAATCATTTGTGATCTATATATATATATATATATATATATATATATATATATATATATATATATATATATATAAATCAGATTCTGTCCTGGCAACTAAATATTAGCACAACATGTCCTGCTTTTCCATGTAATTACAATAAAATCTTTTACACATATTTATAAAACAACATTAATTTCATTAATTTCAAAGACTTGAAAAGGAACCCAAATGGATCCTAATACAAAAAATCTTTTGGGATGTTTTGACAAGGGATGAAGAGGTGAATCTCCGAACTGTCATGTACATTCAAGACTTTCCCTAGATAACACAACTGCATTGTGAAAAGATGTGCTGCTCTGTGTTCCTCAGTTCAAAGTTCAACTATCACATGTGTAACAAATTTCACAGCAAAATGATGACAAAAACATACAAACCCAGCGAGTACTCAAGTGCCTCCGGAGTCTAGTTTATTTCCATCAGGTACATCATGTATAATGTCTAATATTATATGGGGAAAAATCTTGAAATGTATAAAACTTTAAATGTTTGGAGTAGAATTTAATATCCAGTTTAATATCCTGAGGACAAACAAATAATGGTATACTTAATAAAATTTTAATGTTTCTAACAAAAAGGGAGAGAGGAGTCCTTGCTATGATGCTGACATAGAGGACATGTAAATAAACCAAGCTCAGATTAACACTCAAACATTTTCATAGATACTGTTTGATACTAATGACCACTCTTGCACAGGTAAGGTACACCAATGAATTCTTTAAAATACAAATTAAAATTTTGTCACTTGCAATCTGCAGTGTAATTCAAGTGCAAATTCAGCAAGTCATTTCTCATTAAATTCTTTTTTATTTATTTTGTCACAGATGGAACACAATGCATTGTGTCTTGCAGTAGTGGACCTCATCTTTGCTTTATCTCCTCTCGATGCAGACAGGTCCAGTTATGAAAGTGATAAAGGTGAAAAGGTGAAAAAGTCTAAAAACTGTAAAACAAATATCTACCGCATAGGGCACATGCTGACTAGCTTTTCCTCCGATGCATGCTCTGTTATCAATGAATAAATAATCTAGGAATCAAATGGTTTTTTTACCATATTATCTATATGCCCTGTTTCAAAACAATTCACCTGTCACAACTCTGGTCTTCATCCTCAAGACAGTCGGAACATCATTCTCCTAAATATGATCTATTTCAAGATCTCACTGTTTCGGTTCTGTAGTGAAATGGGTGTCAGATAGTTTTACATCTCAGTTTCTTATATTCCACAAAGGAATAAAAACTTGCATATGTCATAAGCCAATATCTTGGATAATGACATGCAATTTCTGAACGTACTTTGAATTGTTCCTTAATTTTCAGTATTCATTTTAATGCAATATGTTGTGAGTGTGTCCTTTTTGTACTAATGGGCTTCTTTTTCTGACCTTATTTACACATGTATGTTTTAAACTGTTCTTTCCATTACACCTTACATTTAACAGCCTGAGCCTCTAGTGTAAGCAAACTCAGGATTTCATACAGGATGCAAAAATAAAAGACTGAAAATCCAGGCACTTCAGAAAATAATCCCGATGGAGAAAGTACATGACACAGCATTAGATTTCTGCACAACATTGACAACACTCGAGCCTCGGTGTGACTGGCAGACTGGATGAGGCAGTCTTCATCTTCTGTCTGCGCGAGAACGGAGCGATGACGGATGAGGTCAGAGCTCCTGCAGCTCCACTCTCCTTCCTCTGGGGATGGAGTGATTAAATCTTTCATGGCCAAACTCTGTTTCATGATTCCCTATGACTTATTACTGAAACTTTAGAGTATTACCTATCAGCAACAAAACACTCACAGAATATATGTGATTTTTGTAAGATGTGAAACCCCATTTAGATGAAGATCACTGTGTTTCTTTCAGAGAGAGAGAGAGAGAGAGAGAGAGAGAGATCAGCATTGCAGGGATCATGAGGACTCTACAAGCAGTTAATGGCACACCTCACCTGTCATGTGTGATGTTCAAGAAAGGAAACTCAGTTCCTCCATTTTTGATAATAAAAGCTATATGGTCAAAAGTTTGTGGACACCTGACCATCACACACATATGTCCTTGTTAAACATCCCTTTCCAGATTTAGACCACTTTGCTGTTATAATAACCTCCACTGTTCTGTTTTTCTATTACATGTTGGAGTGTAGCTGTGAGGATTTGTGTTCATTCAGCTACAAGAGCATTAGTGAGATGTTGTAAGAGTGAGGAGGTCTGGGGTGCAGTCAGTGTTCCAGTTCATCCTAAGGGTGTTCAGTGGAGTCAAGGTCAGGGCTCAGTGCAGAACCCACAAATTCTTCCAACCCAGCCTTGGCAAATCATACCTTCATGGATCTTACTTTGTGCACAGGAGCTTAGTCATGCTGGAACAGGTTCGGACCTCTTAGTTCCAGTGAAAGAATACAGAGACATTCTAGACAAGTGTGTCATTCCTACTTTGTGGCAACAATTTGGAAAGAGTGATAATCAGGTGTCCACATACGTTTGTCCATATAAAATAAGTCAAAGCTCTGGGTATTGACTGACATCTAAAATTAATCAGAAATTGACATCCACACATTCTGTGAGATTAAGTTGCAATATTATTTAAAAATTCATTGTTCCCATGCACGGTCTGGGTTTTACAGAATCCTTCCACATTTATCAGTACAATATCCATTATTACCAGCTAAAACATGACATTTACATTAGAAATATGTACAACAGATATGCAACTCACATCTAGTACATTACACTGACTTAATCACTACTTGCATTTTTGTACATAATGAGACATTTTAGAGTACAATCCTCCATAAGAGTAGAGTAGATAATTCCACCCTGTACTATTTAATTGCAGAGAGCATGATGAAAGGAACTGCCTGTGTTTGTCTCATTTTAGAGTTAGTGCATGTGTTCAATAATTGAAGGGCAGTAATTACATTTTGACTGCCTCTTGTCACCTGTTTTGCATAACCGAGGGTTTCAATGTAGTGTGCTTGGTGCTTCTGCCACCATTGGAGATCACCCTCGCCATCAGATCTCCTCCCATCTACTGACACAGAAGAGCAGGGAGGACGAGTCTGTCACTTCAGCTCATTCACAGAACAAACAAACTGCAGATGGAAAAACCTGACAGCTGGTGTAGGGGGCATTAAACTGGAACAAGGCCACCTTCCTACTAAAACTTTAGAATTGTGTCTTCTCATATTTGAATAGCACTCAGGGGTATGACATTTTTATGATGCCCATGTCTATCATAGACTGCCCTCATAACTTTCTTAGTATGGGGCTGGAATTAGTATCAAAGTATGTGAAAGATGTTTGTTAATCTCTCGCATACAATTCCAGAGACTTGTAGAAAGCTCTGAAAGTGTTCTGCCATGATGAATGCCATGCTTCCAAATGATATTCCATCATTTGGGCATTAGGGCAGGAATAGTTTAGTGGTAGGGCAGTGGTAACTCAGTGGTAGGGAATGGTAGGGCAGTGATAGGGCAGAGGTAGGGAAGTGGTAGCTCAGTGGTACCTTAGTGGTAGGGTGTGATAACTCAGTGGTAGGGCAGTTGTAGCTTAGTGGTAACTCAGTGGTAGGGCAGTGGTAACTTAGTCACAGAGCAGTGGTAGCTTAGTGGTAACTCAGAGCGGTGATAACTCAATGGTAGGGCAATGGTAGCTCAGTGGTAGGGCGCTGATAACTCAGTGGTAGGGCAGTGGTAGCTCAGTAGTAGGGCAGTGATAACTCAGTGGTAGGGCAGTGATAACTCAGTAATAGGGAATGGGGAGGGCAGTTGTAGCTTGGTGGTAGGGCAGGGCATAGCGCAGTTGTAGGGCATTGGTACAGAAGTGATCGAGCAGTGGTAGTGCAGTGGTAGCTCAGTGGTAGAGCAGTAGGACCTTAGTGTACGGCGTAATAACTCAGTGGTAGGGCAGTGGTAGCGCAGCGGTAACTCAGTGTTAGGGCAGTGGTAGGGCAGTGGTAACTCAGAGGTAGGGCATTGCTAATTCTCTGGTAGTGCAGTGTTCAGTTCCAAGTTCAGATCCCAGCATCCCAGCTGTTCAGTTCAGTTCCCAGCATCAGTTCAGTTCAGATCCCAGCATCACCAAGCTTCCATTAATGGGCCCTTGAGCAAGGCCCTTAACCCTCAACGTCTCAGGATTATCAAAGAAAAGGTCAGATAAATGTAAGTTGCTCTGGATAAGGGTGTGTGCACTACCATATCATTTCCATCCCTATTCAGTAAGCCCTTGTACCCTGTGTACTGGTATATTTAATCCTGGAAGAAACCACTCCCATCAGGATACATGTTTCATTACAAAAACGGTCAGAAGAACTTTGTATTGATTTACATTGACACTTCCCATTAAGCAAAGACAAAACCATATCAAAATAAAAAAAAGACCTCAGCAGCATAACAACATCAGTGTTGTTGTTTTGTTTTTGTTTTTTTTTCATTTAATTTGTGACACATCTGCCTCATCAATGCATACTGTTTGCTGTAAA